>NC_064810.1:89809789-89908875 GCF_023721935.1 Panthera uncia
ATTCATATGCATTTTTGTCTCCCTCCCACCTAAGTTTTAAAATGTATAAAGGCAAAGAACTTGCCTTGTTTATTTTTGCATTTCTAACAACATCTACTCTACACATTAACAGTTAGTAAGTGCTATCGAATAAAATAGAAAATTTAGGTCACTTATATAAAACCTAATGTGTAAAACCTCTACTTGAAGACACAAAATTCTACTCTGTACTCAAATTGTCACTTTCAGCAAAACACAGCCTCTCTGGATCTCAGGTTCATCATCTGACACATCTGTATTGTAGCTTCCTACTCTGTTCCCACAATTGCCTAAGTGAGTTAAAGCTTGTGAAAACAATGCGGAATTATAAATCACTGTGCAATTACAAAAAATTATCCAGTTCTAACAGCTCCATACGTTATTGGTGTTCTTTTAAGTTTTGATTTAAATTCCAGTTAGTTGAGGGGTGGCTGGGTGGCTCAGTCAGTTGAGAATCCAACTTCCACTCAAGTCATGATCTCAGGGTTCGGTGCATGGGTTCAAGTCCCGCATTGGGCTCAGTGCTGACAGCTTGGAGATTGGAGACTGTTTCAGATTCTGTGTCTCCCTATCTCTCTACCCCTCCTCACTCTCCCTCTCTATCTCTCCCTCTCACTCTCTCAAAAATGAATAAATGTTTAAAAAAACTTTTTTTTAAAATTCCGGTTAGTTAAGATACAGTGTAATATTAGTTTCAGGTATACAATATAATGATTCCATACTTCCACATAACACCTGGTGCTCATCATAAAAGTGCACTCCTTAATCCCCATCACCTCTTTACCCATCCCCCCACCCACCTCCCTTCTGGTAACCATCAGTTTGTTCTCTATAGTTAAAGATCTAGGGATGCCTGGGTGGCTCAGTCAGTTAAGCCTCGGACTCTTGATTTCAGCTCAGATCATGATTTTGTGGTTCGAGTTCAAGCTCTGCATTGGGCCCTGCACTTACAGTGTTGGGCCTGCTTCTAATTCTGTCTCTCCCTCTCTCTCTGCTCCCCACCCACCCTTTATTCATTTCTTGGTTTGCAGTCCTCTCTTCCTTTTTTCCCCTTTGTTTGTTTGTATTATTTCTTTAATTCCACATATGAGTAAAATCATATGGTATTTGTCTTTCTCTGACTGACTTATTTCACTCAGCATAATGCTCTCCAGCTCCATCCATGTCGTTGCAAATGGTAAGGTTTCATCCTTTTTTATGGCTGAAGGATATAACATCATATGTATGTGTATACACACACACACACACACACACACACACACACACACAGAGACTCACACCACCTTTTCTTTATCCATTCATAAATCGATGGACACTTGGGCTGTTTCCATAATTTGGCTATTGTGGATAATCCTGCTATAAACATCAGGGTGCATGTATCCCTTTGAATTAGTATATTTGTATTCTTTGGGTAAATACCTAGCAGTGCAATTGCTGGATAATAGGGTAGTTCTCTTTTTAATTTTTGAGGAAGCTCTGCAGTGTTTTCCAGAATGGCTGCACCAGTTTCCATTTCCACCAACAGTGCAGCCTTGAAAAAGAAAAGCAAAGCTGGAGGCAGCATAATTCCAGACTTTAAGTTATATTACAAAGAAAGTACTGGCACAAAAACAGATACAGAGATCAATGGAACAGAACAGAAAACCAAGAAATGAACCCACAACTATATGGTCAATTAATCTTCAAGAAAGCAGGAAAGACTATCCAGTGGGAAAAAGACAGTCTCTACAACACATAATGTTGGGGAAACTGGAAAGCAACATGCAAAAGAATGAAACTGGAGGCTGTTTCAGATTTCTTCAGGTTTCTTAAACCATACACAAAAATAAATACAAAAGGGATTAAAGACCTAAATGTGAGACCTGGAGCCATAAAAATCCTAGAGGAGAACACAGACAGTAACCTCTTTGACATCAGCCATACCAGCATCCTTCTAGATATGTCTCCTGCAGCAAGGAAAACAAAAGCAAAAATAAACTATTGGGACTTCATCAAAATAAAAAAGTTTTTGCACAGCGAAGGAAACAATCCACAAAACTAAAAGGCAACCAATGGAATGGGAAAAGATATTTGCAAATAACATATCTGATAAAGGGTTAGTACCCAAAATATATATAACTTACAAACTCAATACCCCCCCAAAAAACAATCCACTTATAAAATGGGGAGAAGACACGAATAGACATTTTTCCAAAGCAAACATACAGATGGCCAACAAACACATGAAAAGATGTTCAGTATCATTGATCCTCAGTGAAATACAAATGAAAACTACAATGGGGTATCACCTCAAACTTGTCAGAATGGCTAAAATCAACAGCAAAAGGAAAAACAGGTGTTGGCAAGGATGTGGAGAAAGGAGAATATTCACACATTATTGATTTTTAGTAAAAACTCATACCTGGTTCTGCTAGGCATTTATTCATATATCTATTTATCTATCTAATTAAAACTTTTAGGCCAAATAAAATATAATTCTCATCCAGAATGTAAACTTAGTAATTATTAACAAGAAAATTATATTTTATAGTAAAAAGAATAGACTCTTTGAAATTATATTAGGCTCACATTTTTACTTCATCATTCACTAGCCACATCAGTTAAACTTCCTCAGTGTTACCTTCCCTCAGTTATGTATAGGAGATGCTAGGAATAATAATAAGATATCTCCTGTAACTTTAATAGATTAAATATGTCCTTATATGAAAGTGTTCCACCCACCAGAAGGCATTATAGAAAACATGGCATTATTATTAACCTTTACATAACTAATTACTATAATCAGTAATCATAATAACCTTCACTAACATAATGACTACAATGTGCAACTTATTAGAAAACTTTATGCATATTTTTGTTCATCTTCAAAACAACTGTTAAAGATATGTGTGATAATTGGCTCCGGAAGATGGCAGCATAGGAGGACACTAGGCTCACCGCGACCTGCTGATCACTTAGATTCCACCCACATCTTCCTAAATAGCCCAGAAAACCGCCAGAAGACTAGCAGAACTGACTCTCCAGAACCAAGTGTAGACAAGAGGCCCATGGAAGAGGGTAGGAAGGAGAGGTGGTGTGCTACACAGACTGATGGGAGGGAGCTGGGGCGGTGGAGGGGCAGCCCGCCCGGCAAGGCAGAGCCCCGGAGTCTGACTTACAAAAGCGGAGGGCTGGACAGACTGTGTTCTGACAACCAGCAGGACTTAACATCTGGAACGTTATAAGTCAACAGCTCTGCTCCGAGAGCAAGAGGGCTAGAGGACAATGGGAGGGAGAGCTGTTGAGCCCTGGAGGACAGAGCTCAGCTCCGCGGGGAACAAAGGCGCCGCGAAGCGCCATCTCCCTCACCCATCCCCCAGCCCAAATCCCAAAGGGAACCAGTTACCATCAGGGAACTTGCTTGCACCGGGCAAATACCCAACACTGTGCTTCTGTAGATCCATCCCGCCAACAGGTCAGCCTCCCTCCTGGTGCTGCAGGGCCCCTCCCGCAGCGGACCACCGAAAGCAAAGTGAGCTGAGTCTGCCCCTCCTGCCCCTGTGCACCTTGAGGATCCACCCCGGCTAATACGCCAGATCCCATAGAAGCAGCACCCCAGGCCTGGCAGTGTGCAAGTAGCACAGACAAAGGCCATACCACTCCACAGTGAGTCCTGCCCCTGGGAGAGGGGAAGATACGGTACACACAAGTCTGATTGTGGCCTCAGCAGTGGGCTGGGGACAGACATCAGGTCTGACTACAGCCCTGCCCACCAACACAAGTTACTCCAGACAGCACAGGGGAAGAGCCCTGCAGTTCCGGGACACTCCAGAGACTATCCAAAATGATGAAACTGGAAGAATTCTCCTCAAAAGAAACTCCAGGAAGTAGTGACAGCTAATGAACTGATCAAAAACGATTTAAGCATTATAACAGAAAGTGAATTTAAAATAATAGTCATAAAATTAATCACTGGGCTTGAAAAAGGTATAGAGGAGAGCAGAGAATCTATTGCTACAGAGATCAAGGGACTAAGAAACAGGAGGAGCTAAAAAATGCTATAAATGAGCTGCAAAATAAAATGGAGGCGACCACAGCTCAGATTGAAGAGGCAGAGGAGAGAATAGGTGAATCAGAAGATAAAATTATGGAAAAAGAGGAAGCTGAGAAAAAGAGATAAAAAAAATCCAGGAGTATGAGGGAAAAATTAGAGAACTAAGTGATGCAATGAAATGCAATAATATACGTATAATAGGGATTCCAGAGGAGGAAGAGAGAGGGAAAGGTGCTGAAGGTGTACTTGAAGAAATCATAGCTGAGAACTTCCGGGATCTGGGGAAGGAAAAAAGCACTGAAATCCAAGAGGCACAAAGAACTCCCTTCAGACGTAACTTGAATCGATCTTCGCACGACATATCATAGTGAAACTGGTAAAATACAAGGATAAAGAGAAAATTCTGAAAGCAGCAAGGGATAAACATGCTCTAACATATAAAGGGAGACATATAAGACTAGTGACAGATCTATCTACTGAAACTTGGCAGGCCAGAAAGGAATGGCAGGAAATCTTCAATGTGATGAACAGAAAAAATATGCAGCCAAGAATCCTTTATCCAGCAAGTCTGTCATTTAGAATAGAAGGAGAGATAAAGGTCTTCCCAAACAAACAAAAACTGAAGGAATTCATCACCACTAAACCAGCCCTACAAGAGATCCTAAGGGGGATCCTGTGAGACAAAGTACCAGAGACATCACTTCAAGCATGAAACCTACAGACATCACAATGACTCTAAACCCATTATCTTTCTATAATAACACTGAACGTAAATGGACTAAATGCTCCAACCAAAAGACAAGGGTATCAGAATGGATAAAAACATAAGACTCATCTATTTGCTCTCTACAAGAGACTCATTTTAGACCTGAGGACACCTTCAGATTGAAAGTGAGGGGATGGAGAACTATCTATCATGCTACTGGAAGTCAAAAGAAAGCTAGAGTAGCCATACTTATATCAGACAAACTAGACTTTAAATTAAAGGCTGTAACAAGAGACGAAGAAGGGCATTATATAATAATTACAGGGTCTATCCATCAGGAAGAGCTAACAATTATAAATGTCTATGTGCAGAATACAGGAGCCCCCAAATATATAAAACAATTAATCACCAACATAAGCAACCTTATTGATAAGAATGTGGTAATTGCAGAGGACTTTAATACTTCACTTACAACAATGGACAGATCATCTAGACACAGGAACAATAAAGAAACAAGGGCCCTGAATGATACATTGGATCAGATGGACTTGACAGATATATTTAGAACTCTGCATCACAAACCAACAGAATATACTTTCTTCTCGAGTGCACATGGAACATTCTCCAAGATAGATCACATACTGGGTCACAAAACAGCCCTGGAGTAGCCATACTTATATCAGACAAGCTAGACTTTTAAATAAAGTATACATGAATTGAGATCATACCGTGCATACTTTCAGACCACAATGCTATGAAGCTTGAAATCAACCACAGAAAAAGTCTGGAAAACCTCCAAAAGCATGGAGCTTAAAGAACACCGTACTAAAGAATGAATAGGTCAACCAGGCAATTAGAGAAGAAATTAAAAAATATATGGAAACAAATGAAAATGAAAATACAACAATCCAAATGCTTTGGGATGCAGCAAAGGCAGTCCTGAGACGAAAATACACTGCAATCCAGGCCTATCTCAAGAAACAAGAAAAATCCCAAATACAAAATCTAACAGCACATTAAAGGAAATAGAACAGCAAAGACACCCAAACCCAGCAGAAGAAGAGAAATAACAAAGATCAGAGCAGAAATAAACAATATAGAATCTAAAAAACTGTAGAGCAGATCAACGAAACCAAGAGTTGGTTTTTTGAAAAAATAAACAAAATTGACAAACCTCTAGCCAGGCTTCTCATAAAGAAAAGGGAGATGACCCAAATAGATAAAATCATGAATGAAAATGGAATTATTACAACCAATCCCTCAGAAATACAGCAATTATCAGGGAATACTATGAAAAATTATATGCCAACAAACTGGACAACCTGGATGAAATGGACAAATTCCTAAACACCCACACACTTCCAAAACTCAAACAGGAAGAAATAGAAAGCTTGAACAGACCCATAACCAGTGAAGAAATTGATTCAGTTATCAAAAATCTCCCAATAAATAACAGTCCAGGACCAGATGGCTTCCCAGGGGAATTCTATCAGACATTTAAAGCAAAGATAATACCTATCCTTCTCAAGCTGTTCCAAAAAATAGAAAGGGAAGGAAAACTTCCAGACTCATTCTATGAGGCCAGTATTACTTTGATTCCTAAACCAGACAGAGACCCAGTAAAAAAAAGAGAACTACAAGCCAATATCCCTGATGAATATGGATGCAAAAATTCTCAATAAGATACTAGCAAATCGAATTCAACAGCATATAAAAAGAATTATTCACCATGATCAAGTGGGATTCATTCCCGGGCTGCAGGGCTGGTTCAACATTCGCAAATCGATCAATGTGATACATCACATTAATAAAAGAAAAGATAAGAACCATATGATCCTGTCAATCAATGCAGAAAAAGCATTTGACAAAATTCAGCATCCTTTCTTAATAAAAATCCTTGAGAAAGTCGGGATAGAAGGAACATACTTAAACATCATAAAAGCCAAACTGAGAGCTTTCTCCCTGAGATCAGGAACACGACAGGGATGTCCACTCTCACCGCTGTTGTTTAACATAGTGTTGGAAGTGCTAGCATCAGCAATCAGAAAACAAAAGGAAATCAAAGGCATCAAAATTGGCAACGATGAAGTCAAGCTTTCACTTTTTGCAGATGACATATTACTATACATGGAAAACCCGATAGACTCCACCAAAAGTCTGCTGGAACTGATACATGAATTCAGCAAAGTCACAGGATACAAAATCAATGTACAGAAATCAGTTGCATTCTTATACACTAATAATGAAGCAACAGAAAGACAAAGTAAGAAACTGATCCCATTCCAACTGCACCAAGAAGCATAAAATACCCAGAAATAAACCTAACCAAAGATGTAAAAGATCTGTATGCTGAAAACTATAGAAAGCTTATGAAGGAAATTGTAGAAGATATAAAGAAATGGAAAAACATTCCGTGCTCATGGATTGGAAGAATAAATATTGTTGAAATGTCAATACTACCCAAAGCTATCTACACATTCAATGTAATCCTAATCAAAATTGCACCAGGACTCTTCTCAAAGCTAGAACAAGCAATCCTAAAATTTGTATGGAACCACAAAAGGCCCCAAATAGCCAAAGTAATTTTGAAGAAAAAGAACAAAGCAGGAGGCATCACAATCCCAGACTTATCCTCTACTATAAAGCTGTAATCATCAAGACAGCATGGTATTGGCACAAAAACAGACACATAGACCAATAGAATAGAATAGAAACCCCAGAACTAGACCCACAAAAGTATGACCAACTCATCTTTGACAAAGCAGGAAAGAATATCCAATGAAAAAAAGACAGTCTCTTTAACAAATGGTGCTGGGAGAACTGGACAGCAACATGCAGAAGGATGAAACTAGACCACTTTCTTACACCATTCACAAAAACAAACTCAAAATGGATAAAGGACCTGAATGTGAGACAGGAAACCATCAAAATCCTAGAGGAGAAATCAGGAAAAAACCTCTCTGACCTCAGCCGTAGCAATCTCTTACTCGGCACATCCCCAAAGGCAAGGGAATTAAAAGCAAAAATAAACTATTGGGACCTCATGAAGATAAAAAGCTTCTGCACAGCAAAGGAAACAATCAACAAAACTAAAAGGCAACCAACGGAATGGGAAAAGATATTTGCAAATGACATATCGGACAAAGAGCTAGTATCCAAAATCTATAAAGAGCTCACCAAACTCCACACCCGAAAAACAAATAATCCAGTGAAGAAATGGGCAGAAAACATGAATGGACACTTCTCTAAAGAAGATATCCAGATGGCCAATAGGCACATAAAAAGATGCTTAACGTTGCTTCTCATCAGGGAAATAAAAATCAAAACCACACTCAGATATCACCTCATGCCAGTCAGAGTGGCTAAAATGAACAAATTAGGAGACTATAGATGCTGGAGAGGATGTGGAGAAATGGGAACCCTCTTGCACTGTTGGTGGGAATGCCAACTGGTACAGCCATTCTGGAAAACAGTGTGGAGGTTCCTCAAAAAATTAAAAATAGATCTATCTATCCTATGACCCAGCAATAGCACTGCTAGGAATTTACCCAAGGGATACAGGAGTACTGATGCATAGGGGCACTTGTACCCCAATGTTTATAGCAGCACCTTCAACAATAGCCAGATTATAGAAAGAGCCTAAATGTCCATCAACTGACAAATGGATAAATAAATTGTGGTTTATATACACAATGGAATACTACGTGGCAATGAGAAAGAATGCAATACGGCCTTTTGTAGCAACGTGGATGGAACTGGAGAGTGTTATGCTGAGTGAAATAAGTACTACAGAGAAAGATAGATACCATATGTTTTCACTCTTATGTGGATCCTGAGAAACTTAACAGAAGTCCATGGGGGAGGGGAAGAAAAACAAAAGAGGTTAGAGAGGGAGATAGCCAAAGCATAAGAGACTCTTAAAAACTGAGAACAAACTGAGGGTTGATGGGGGGTGGAGGGAGGGGAGGATGGGTGATTGGTATTGAGGAGAGCACCTTTTGGGATGAGCACTGGGTGTTGTGTGGAAACCAATTTGACAATAAATGTCATAATAAATAAATAAATAAATAAATAAATAAATAAGATGAGTGTTAGTGTTTTTATTTTGCATAGGAGAAAACCAAGGCTCAAAACACTTAAGAAACTGACCCAAATATACATCATGTGGCAGTGGGAGAATTTGAACCAAGGACTATGGATGCCAAAGCCTATGTCTTTTGCACCACACCAGACTTTCAAAATAGAGTTCAGCATCTCCCACTGAACGTCAGTAACATAGCTCCTGAAAAGCAGATATGAAAAAGCTAACCAGTAGTTGTTCTTTTTTTTCCTGCTGCATTAAATAGGAAATACTAGTATATGTTACACTTAACCCCAATATGCAATATATTTCATAAATCACAGTAAAACTCTAAGTAGTAGACTAATATAGTTGAATATGAAGTGCTTAAAACTTTGCTTCCTGATTACTGAGTGATTAATACAACAGTTAACTAAGAGTTGATTTGGATGCAATATCATGACCTCTCAATATCAGCCACTCAACAAGCACATCACTTTTGTTGATAAGCAGCATGTTTTCTGGAGAGGGTGTACCTGATCCTGACATTATTTTTTTTTAATTAATTTATTTATTTATTTTGAGAGAGACAGCATGCATGCAAGGGAAGCGTAGAAAGAGAGGGGAGAGAGAATCCCATGGAGGCTCCACACTGTCAGCACAGAGGGAACCAGATATGGGGCTCAAACTCACAAACAATAAGAGCATGATCTGAGCCAAAACAAAAGTTGGACATTTAACCAACTGAGCTACCAAGGTACCCCATGATTCTGATATTCTAACAACTATATCCGGGTCTTTTCAAACGTCATTTTATCCAAAATCATGTAGTAAGTGTAGATAAATATAACTTCTCCCTATGTAAACATCAGCTAAAAATGTATTTGAAGAATATGTAAAAGTCCTCAATATCTGAAGATAGATTGACTATGCACTGAGGATACATGAACCTGGGAGATATTTTATAAGGAACATCTTATATGTCATATCATACATCAGTACAAAAAAGTCTGCATCATTAAATAATTCACCAATAGAAAACTAAATGAACTTATTTCTGTTTAAAGTCAAGGGCAGACCTGGGTGGCTCAGTCAGTTAAGCATCTGACTTTGGCTCAGGCCACGATCTCACAGTTCATGAGTTCAAGCCCGTGTTGGGCTCTGTGATGACAGCTCAGAGCCTGGAGCCTGTTTCGGATTCTGTGTCTCCTTCTCCATCTCTGCCTGCCCCCCTGCTTGCAATCCATGTATCTCTCTCAAAAATAAACCAACATTTTTAAATTTTTTTGTAAATGAAGTTAAGGGCAGGATGAAACATCTAGACTTTTGTCAAAAATAAAGTATGTAATATTTAAAACACATACACGCTCTGAAATCTGGTGTAATTAAAGTCATAGTTTTTATAAGCAATCCACAGTTAATAGATAAAAATAGAGAGTACTAAACAACATTCATGTTATTACATAAATTTTACGACTATTCAAAATGTTATAAACTATCTATTGGATCCTCTGCTTATTTAAGGGAAAAAAGTGAATGTCTACCCCAAAAAGATGAACAACACAGTAAAATTTCCTTTTTGAAAAAAATGTTCAATTGGACACATTGTAAGCATACACTTTATACACTTATGCCTTTACCCTAGATAATACAGATGAATGATCTAAAGATAAAGACTGTCGGTGTTTTCAATTGTCTTTTTTACATAAACTAAATTTCATTTAAATTATCCTTTTTTTCTCTGAACATGCTAAAAAAAAAAAAAAGAAAGAAAAAGAAAAAGTAGCTCCTTAACAAAGGGGATGAAAACAAGTCAGTAGCTTTAATTAGACCTTTTCTTTTAATTGTGTTGCAGGATGAGACTATTAGAAAACTTTTTTTTCTTTGATAATGTGTATGATGTAAACATGCGGTAGCATTAAAACTGTGAGAAGACTACCAAATGGGAAAATAGCATCACATATAGGATTTGGGTCCAGGGGGAACCAAAGTAGATGACAGTTGTGAGGCAGATCAGGAGTTGCAATTAAAAAAGTCATTCCCCAGAGCACTGAGGCCACTTATTTGGTCCACCTCATTTCTGTGAATAAAAATGCAAAATCATCTAAAATATTAAAGTTAAAAGCTTTCTTCCAAAATTTTAAACTAACAAATATGATAATTCATTATCATATTTAGTTAGACCAAACAGAAAATTCTTTCACCTATGGGGTTGACGGTGTCAATATCAGAAAACTGTGAGTCATTTAATTTACCACATTAAATGAACCTGTGTCAAAGATGTTCCTTTTCTCTGACCTTAAGCACTACTTTTACATTGCTGCTTAATGAAAGAAATCTGTCAAAATTTCATTGTATTTATATAAAATACCCGCCAATATGTTTCATAATTCCATTTTTTTTAATTTTTTTTTTAACGTTTTATTTATTTTTGAGACAGAGAGAGACAGAGCATGAATGGGGGAGGGTCAGAGAGAGGGAGACACAGAATCTGAAACAGGCTCCAGGCTCTGAGCTGTCAGCACAGGGGCCCGATGCGGGGCTCGAACTCACGGACCGCGAGATCGTGACCTGAGCCGAAGTCGGCGCTCAACCGACTGGGCCACCCAGGCGCCCCAGTATAATTCCAATTTTTTAATACAGTGAGGAAGACTTTAACTCTTAGATGCTTAATAAATGTTTGCACAGTGATTACAGAAAGAAAATACACATTTTGTTCTTTTTGAATATTCAAGAACACAGTGTCTACTGCCCACCCTTACCAGAACTATTTAACTTAGTCAAATTATGTGGCTTTGAATTTAAAAATACATACATTTTAAAATCGTCATTAAAAAATGTCATTAAAATTGTGTTCACAGAACTGGCAACGCCACTTATTACATTTCTATTCTGGAAAAATTCAATACACCTGAGATTCATCAAAATGCAAGTAACGTCTAGATCCTACCCATTTCATCCCATCTCAACACCATGCGTATACTAATTCTTATTTCCTAAAGATTTTTATAGATAGTGCAAAGAGAGCCCAGGTGTTTAAAATCACTGTAATTAGTAATTAAATTACACAAAATGACTGTTTACCTAAAAAAAAAAGTCTAAAACCTAGACCAGTATTAATTACAGGTAATCAAGATGATTTTCCCTTTACTGTTTACTCATAAAACCCAGTTATACACCTTTAACTTTTCTCATATAGAACATTTGTCACTAGGAAACCTTTAATAGATTTTTTACAAAATATTTCAGAAATCAGTTCCAATTTGTGTATGAATCGTATCTAAAGTTACACTGTAAATAAAAATGCACAATAAATTTGAAATGTACAATAGTGACTTAAATAATATTTATGACAAGCCAATGATGAGTTGTTAAGGTATAGAAAGTGAAGGTAGGGAACACAAGAAAAGAAGCAATAAAGATGACAGGAGTCAGCACCTTTTCCTAAATTAGAAAATTCTTAAAGACAATCTAGTGCAGTAAAGAGCCTAAATCCTTACCCTTTATCGCAATCCCCAGATGATGATATGATCACAAGGAAGAACCAAAGAACCCTTAGTTTCACTTACTCTCAACAGCAAAAAGACCAGAGAAAGTTTTTCTCTTTAAGTGTTTTCAAAGATTATATACTTTTATTATTATTAAAGTAATACATAGCTATTTTAGGAAATCTGGAAACTACACAGTAACACCCATGAGAAAATGTAAATTGCCTATAATTCTAGAATCTAGAGACAAATACTATGTGCAGTTTGGTGTATTTTCTTCTACCAAACTTCTTCTTTCTTTTTTTCTATGCATATGTACATAAGTTTTGACCTACTTTGCACCATACTTTGGGCACAATTTGGCATTCTGCTTTTTCACATAACACACCAGACATTTCCTTATGGTATTTTAAGTATGCTTTGAAAGCATCATGTTTCAGAGTTACATAATACTCCAACATATGGCTTCCCCATAATTTATTTAAAAGTTGTCCCATTGTGAGAAGTTAGGTTGTTTCTAATTTTATGTTTGCCTATTTGATAATGGATATAATTTTGAAGATTTATCTGTAGTTTTATCTATGCTTCTGATCTCCTCCTATACAAAAAGATTTCTACAATTAGATGTCTAAGTCAGAGGTAACAACTTTTTAAAGGCTATTGATATATATATATTACCAAACTGCTTTCTCAAAAGACTACATATTTTTCATGTGACTCTGTGGTTTATGAAGGTGATTCCTTTTCCACTTACAGCTTTATGCTTTAAGAATGTGGTGACATCAGTGAAGTATTTCTAATTCCTTTATAATTTACTATTCTAACATTTTGTTTAAATGCTATAAACTGAAAAGCTTCAGAGAGCATTTCAAAATGTACTTACACTCATGTTACTTGCAATATGCAGTTTAAAAAGTTCTTACTAACTTCACCAAACTTTACCATAATACCACTTGACTCAGAACTGTAGCTTCAGAAAAGCAAAAATAAAATTAAGCTATGATATCTTAGAAAGAGCATGAGATTTTCAACCTTACAGACCTGAAGAAAACACAGAATATTGTACCTAATGAGATATGTAACCTTAGAAAATTCTTTTACCCCATTTGATTCTGTTTCTCCAACACTAAAATGGAGCAATGTCTACTGTTCCGGATTGTCGTATGAAGTGTGTGTGTGTGTGTGTGTGTGTGTCATGAGATACTGAAAAGGAAAAGGCTTGCCCATCACCATTCTGTACATTCTATAGTTATAGGACACAAATCCCACTTTAGCATAAAGTTATTAGCTTTTAGTGTTTCATTCTTAAAATAGTCCTTTATAGACTATCAAACATGTGAGGAATGCTTCCAACATAAAAGACAGTAAAACAAACAAAAAAGGGAACCAGAGGGAAAAAGACTAAGCAGAGTGAGAAAGACTTCAACAAAATATAATATAGTGTACCATAAAACAAGAACAGAATGCCAAAAAATAGAAATAATCACAGAATAAAGAGTTCTTAAAAGTTACAAAAATAATAATAAAAGATGAAATTTTAAAAAAGAAGCACCAGAAACAAAAAGAAATAGAAAGTAACAGGGGAAAAAAAAGAAAAATATCTGAGAATTAATCCAGGATAGCTACAATTTTCTCCAATAGGAGTTGCAGAAATAAAGAGAGACATCAGAGGAAAGAAAATCACAATAATAAAATAGCAATAACAATAATGAGAAGAACCCCAAAATCATCAAACTAAAAGACAAGTTTGAAAAAGCACATAGATGCCCAAAAAAGAGACCGTGAAATTTCCTGAGAAAAGCAGTACCAACCATCAGCATGGCCTCTGACTTCCCAGCAGAAATATCACAAGATAATAGAGGCTTACAAATTCTGAGAAGAATCTGCCTGTGCTCACCCAAACTATCAATCAAGCATAAGGGGAGAATAAAGACATTTCAAACATGTAAGGAGTCAAAAAATTTTCCCAAACCCTCTTTCTTAGAAACCCACGAGAGGCAGAAATAAGATAAAGGCAACACAGGATCCTAAAACCGAAAGCAGAACAGAAAAGTTGTGGGATGACAGTGGTACCCGGGCAAGAAATAACAGTTAAAACTGATGCAGGAGATGGGGCACCTGGGTGGCTCAGTCAGTTAAGCGCCTGACTTCAGCTCACCTCATGATCTCACGGTTCTCCCAGTTCATAGGTTCAAGCCCTGCAATGGGCTCTGTGCTGACAGCTCAGTGCCTGGAGCCTGCTTCCGATTCTGTCTCCCTCTCTCTCTGCCCCTCCCCTGCTCTCACTCGGTCTCTCTTTCTCTCTCTCATATACATATAAACATTAAAAAAAAATTTTTTTTAATGATGCAAGAGAATGAAGGGACACAACAGGAATATTTCCAGGGCAAAAACAAGAACAGTTTAATGTAGCTAATAATTATTTTATAAACTTTTCCTAAATACATTCCATTCTTCACTCTCAACCTTTCTCTCTCTCCCCACCAAGCTCCAGGAGTTTATTTTGCTGGTGTTTCAAAAGAACACTTTTTTCTTAGTTTCTTCTGGGATCTCTCACTGTTCTCATTTCCTCAGGACCAAAGTTCTTTACTTCAGCCCCTGCCTTCAATAACAAGGCATTAAAGGACCTGCTTTCCTGAGAACAACAAAGATCATTTAATAATGCTATTGATAGCCACTTAATAGCCCTGTTATAGAACACTGGGGAACAAATAACAACAGACACATATAAAATGTATAAAGAAAAGTATGTGAGACAGAAAAAAACAATCATAATGCATGTACTGGTTCAGAAGTAAACAATACTCAGTGATTACAAATGTAAAAACCATTAATTTAACAGTCAACTGTGATATAACTTTCTAATTAAAATGGAGGGTAATTTGGATAGCTGGGATGTGATCTTAGAAAAATAAAGTCTCAACCAACAAAACAAGAAGTCAATGGATAATAACAATTTATAAATTAAGAGATAACTACATAAGCACAGAGCTATCAGAAGAAAAACTTGGAACAGCTGAAACTCATCTCTTAGGAGTAGGAATGGACAGAGGTAGTAGCAGGTTGCTATGTTTTTGGGTTTTGTTTTTTGTTTTTTTGTTTTGTTTTTTTCATTTTAAGCCTATATAAGTTTTAAACTGTTTGGAGAATACTTACATAAAATGATTTAAAAATAAAACACAGCCTAAACTTTTGTTGTTTAAGAAGGAAAACTTGGAGAGGCACCTCCAAGTTGCTTACGCATCTGACTTCATCTCAGGTTATGATCTCACTTTTGGTGAGTTCAAGCCCCATGTCAGGCTCTATGCTGACAGCTCAGAGCCTGGAGCCTCCAGATTCTGGGTCTCCCTCTCTTTGCCCCTCCCCGGCTCTCACCTGTGTGCATTCTCTCTCTCTTTCTCTCTAATTAAACATTAAAAACAATTTTTCTAAATAAATTTTAAGAAGGAAAACTTGGAAAGAGAGGACAGAGAAACAGACCTAAGTGAGGGAAAGGGAGAGGAAAAGAATGAAGTAAAAGCAAAAGAGACACTATAGAGAGAGGATCTATAAAACACCTCAGAAAGTAGCTTTCTCAAAATGTTTTTCGTTAAATGCAAAAGAAGTAATCAAAGTAATTTAACCTGATTGCTAATTACTATCTCTGGAATGTGTTAATTATTGTACTATATTTGTAAATAAGAAATAAGCATCAGTAAAATAGCTTAATTATTTACACTGTATTTCTTCATTCACTCTCCCATCATATCCTAATTTGGCCTACTCTTCTTACACACAGATGTCCCAACTCCTTCCCGGACAACCATCCTGCCTCTTATTGGTTCCTTCCACAGAAGACCTTTCTTCATAATGGCACACCCAGCTCAAGAACTTAACACTGCCCATTGCCTAGGTTTAAAGTACTCTACCTGGCTGTGAAATCCTGACACTGCTTACTTCTCTTCAAATCCAGTACCTGCCCAGGACAAATCCTCTGTTCCAGTCACTAAGGTCTTCTCGCACTGCCATTCTCCCTGGTGTTACTACCAAAGGACTACTTTTATAGTTCATTCTATTGGTCACCCCAGAAAGGTTTCTATTTACCTGTCTCATTTACCAAAAATCTCCTCATCTGTCACAGTCCAGTCAAGTCATATTGACTTCAAAACATGCCTTCTCTGAAAATTCCACAGCACACATATTTAACTCTTATCTAATGACTTTGACAAACACTGCTTCCACTTCATATTAGCACCTATTTAAATATGTTCCTATCCCCAATTTTGTCTTATTTTTTCATTGCCAGTTTTGTTTTCCTATTATTATAGACAGTTGTGCAGCAGGAAACATACAGAATGCCACATTCTATAACTAAAATCATAAATGGAGTCCAGTACAGCTTTTTGACTGCTTAAAATATATATTTCTTAGCATCTGGTGCATTTTCATACACATGCCACATACTCAGGATATACTGAATGGTTCACTGACCAACCCACTTTAAATTTACTAAATAAACATACTGTACTTATACAGTTGTCAAATCCCTAGATTATCCTTCATGTTATTTAATTATTGCCTTTCATCTTTCTGACCTGAATCTGTACTTTAGCACATATCAATCAATGTTGTCACACATTCCAACTTTCTAATTTGGAAGCAATTAGATCATTATGTAAAAAATTCACAAAAGATTATTCAGATATCTGGTAATCAAAAATAATCTGTTACTCGGGGCGCCTGGGTGGCTCAGTCGGTTAACCGTCTGACTTCAGCTCAGGTCATGATCTCACGGTCCGTGAGTTGGAGCCCCGCGTCGGGCTCTGGGCTGATGGCTCAGAGCCTGGAGCCTGCTTCCGGTTCTGTGTCTCCCTCTCTCTCTGCCCCTCCCCCGTTCATGCTCTGTCTCTGTCTCAAAAATAAATAAACGTTAAAAAAAATTTAAAAAAAATAATCTGTTACAAAAATTCTTTACTAAAGTCTCTTCATAATTTTTAGTGTGCTTCATTCCAAGTTAAAATGAAATGGGTTTAAAAACAAATGGAATGTGAAGGATGGTGTAATAGGTATTGAGAGGAAGGAGCCTCTGTAAAGTTTTCTTTGAAATTCATGTTACCTGAATTTTAATATTTTAGGAATAAATATCCAATAAAAGTTTGGAATTAAAGAAGAACAATATGGTAAGAGTAAAAAAAAAATGTGAGAAAAGTTTTGTAGAGTTCTACTGTGTGCAAAACCTTACTTACAGTAGAATAAGTATGTGTCCCAAACAGAAACTGTTGTTCCTGTTTTGAGAGATGTTTTATTTTAACTCTCCCCTTCCATACCCATATGGCAAATAGTACATAGATGGGCCACAACTACTAACAGAAGAAAATTCTATCAAATTTTCAAGAGAGAAATTCAAAATACCTATTATTAAGAAAACCCATATGTGAAGTCCCTAGTATCCAGGCAACAAGTTGTCATGAGCCATGCTGTATTGCTGGGAAAGGCTTTGTCCTAATGCAAACAAAACAAAATAAAAACGTACTCCTGAAAATCTGCATAGCTATATTAATGAAAAAGAGAAGCCAAATTGGGCATGTTAGCATGAACAGACGTTCAATAAACAGTAATGGAATGGAGGAGATTTATACCCCTTTGTCGAGACAATTAAAAACAATTAAAGTTATCCTTGTCAACAGTCAGCTTCTAATGTTGTGTGCAAAATTCACAAGAGGTCTTCCTGCCAATAATATATTTGACTATCAAAGCTTTGACAGAAAACTGTTTTGCTTTGTCCTACTTCTTCTCCAAGTTTTTTAACAATTGTCTTTGGTAACTTAAGAAGAAAATTTGGCACAGAGATTTTGTTAAAATGTACATTAAGGCTGCCTGCCAAGGTAATAGTATAGAACAGGTGCTGTCAGAGCCAGAAGGTGAAAGCAAAAGAAGGAAACCAATAGACAGAACGAGCATAGGAAATGACCCCAAAACAAGGCAGCCTGTGCTTCATACTGTTACCAACACCTGGTCCAGCCGGAAGCCATCCTTCGGCCACTCGTCCAGCTTACAGTTGTTTACACATCCCACTGGCAGGCTTGGCTACATCTTCTGCCT
Organism: Panthera uncia; assembly: GCF_023721935.1. Lineage (NCBI taxonomy): Eukaryota > Metazoa > Chordata > Mammalia > Carnivora > Felidae > Panthera > Panthera uncia. The sequence goes on from NC_064810.1 coordinate 89,828,176, forward strand.
TTTTTTTCTTCTTACTAAAAGAAATTCTATTTTGTGAACTTTTGATTCCCTACTTTTGATTCCCTACTTCCAATATATAATGAGTTAGTGATTCTTCTGATTTGTTTGAGCTCTTATGATACAGCCAGGAAATAACCATTTTTGTCTTACTAGAAATTGCTATTTATTGTTGAAGTTTGTACACTTATAAATGTTAAGACATTATGGATTTGGGGCTGATATCCTTGGGCTCTTTTACACATTAAGAAAATTACAGATGATCCCTGATTTACAAAGTCTCATGATATTGCAACTTTAAGATGATACAAAAGGGATGTACATTCAGTAGAAACTGTACTTCACATTTTGATATTTGATCTTTTCTGGGCTAGCAATATGCTGTATGATATTCCCTTGTGATTCTGGGCAAAGGCAGAGACCTGCAACTTCCAGTCAGACATGCAATCACAAGGGTAAATGACCCATATGCTTACAACCATTCTGCTATCCATATAGCAATTCTGTTTTTCACTTTCAGGACCACATGTAATGAATTACATGAGCTATTCAATACTTTATTATAAAACAGGCTTTAGTTAGATCATTTTGTCCAAATATAGGTTAATGTAAGTTTTCTGCACACATTTAAAGTAGGCTAAGCTAAGGGGCGCCTCGATGGCTCAGTCGGTTAAGCGTCCAACTTTGGCTCAGGTCATGATCTTGCAGTTCGTGAGTTCAAGCCCCGCATCAGGCTCTGTGCTGACAGCTCAGAGCCTGGAACCTACTTCTGATTCTGTGTCTCCCTCTCTCTGCCCCTCCCTTGCTCATTCTCTCTCTCTCTCTTTCAAAGAATAAAGAAACATTTAAAAAACTATTTTTTTTAAGTAGGTTAGGCTAAGCTATGATGTTTGGTAAGTTAAGTGCATTAAATGCATTTTAGACAGGTTATTTTTCAACTTAACGATGGGTTTATTGGGATGTAACCCCATCAAAAGTAGAAGATCTGTAACCAAATTTTTATTTTATATATTAGAAACCTATAGTTGTTAAAGACAGAGGGTCATGTTTTTGCTAAAAAAAAAAAAAAACCCATATTTTAGAGGGATTATAAAGACATTTAGAATGCCTTTGTGGTTCACCTTTAATCTCTTCATTTGTTTGTCTATTTCACTTGGACCAGCTTTAGATCAGATGCAGGACTGCTAAACTGAGACTGGATAACAAGAGGTAGCTTATATCAAATGTTGACATAGGAGGTGTGGGGAAGCAAATTCCTACACTAAATATTCCTAAAATTAAATCCATAATACATATTGTGTCTGTGTGTTATGAACCCCTAGGCCTCAACTGTAGGAAAGGAAATCTTTTTGCCTTCTGCCCATCATAACTTGTTGGCCAGGGCTCTGTAAATGAGACTGACAAAAGAGAGATTAATAAGAGAAAACCAAACAAAAATTCATTAACACGTGCATTAGACATACACAAGACAGTACTTAGAGATGAGTAATTCAAAGATAAGGTTAGAATTTGGGGTCTATATATCTAACTTGCTAAGGGAAAGGAAGCAGGAGAAAGGGAACCTTGGAAAAGCAATCACTATTTGGAAGAATAAATGGGCCTTTAGGAAAATAAATGAAGGATGTGACAGCATTGTGGTAGTATCTGTTAGGGTGTGGTAATCTTAGAGTTGCTTTGCAGAAAGGGATGTAATGACTTTGAGTTCTTTTTGGAAGTCTCTGTGTTTAGGCAGATAAGGGATTTCAGGAACTCAAATACCTTCAGCTCAAAATAACTCTTATGCCAAAGAGGCAAAATCAGACATGGCATATCCTGATCCCCTCCACAACATTCCCCAGTTTTATTGCTCTCACTTCTGCTTCTTTACTACTCTTAATTTACTTTTCTACTCTTAATTTCTACTCCTCATTTTATTTGTTTTATTTGGGTATTCTTAGCCTGTACTGATAGCAAGCCAGATAAATGTCTATTAATCCATCACACTAGGCAGCATTTCTTTGAGAAGTGCCTCTTCTTCATTTTGCAAAATGTTGTCATTACCCTATGGACAACAGGTTACATTAACACAATATGGCATCCTTGTTTATATTTTCTTTATTGCTTAAATATTCTATATGGTTAGGTTTTGTACTTTTAAAGGTTATTTTTAGTTTTGGGGAAAAAACATAATTTAAATATTCTGCCAAAATTATTGGGTTTATTGAAACTACTAGTTTGTATCTCCTTATCCTTAGGGCACTAAAAAGACATGAAAGCTGATATCCTTACTCTGTGCAGCTTTGGGTGGGTGTTCACAGTCCTTCCAGAATTACATGTGGTCATGCCAAAAAAATTTTCATAAATACTCCACTGGTCTCAAAGGACAATCCAGCAGAAAAATGACCATAAAACAGGACATTTAAAGGAATAATGCCAGAAAAGCTGGTCAAAGAAAAGTTTGTAGAATGGAGAACTGCCCCTGTTAAGGTGGTAAGAAATATAGAATCTATGTTTATAACTGAACCCAAAATGTCCACATTATACAATAATATACAGTTGACCTTTGAACAATATGGGCTTGAACTATGCAGGTCCACTTATACATAGTTCCATAAATGTATTTTCTCTTCCTTATCATTTCAACAACACTTTCTTTTTTATACTTTACTTTATTCTAAGAATATAGTGTAAAATACATATAACATACAAAATACGTGGTAATGAATTATTTATGTTATCGCTAAGGCTTCCAGTCAGCACCAAGTTATTAGCAGTTAATTTTGAGGAAGTTGAAAGTTATACACACATTTTCAACCACCTGGGGCACGACTCCCTAGGTCAACTGTACACTAAAGTACTTTTGTGATTTGTTAATCACCATAATTTTTTAAATAATTTATTTATCTAAGTAATCTCTACATCTAACATGGGGCTCAAATTCATGACCCCAGATCAAGAGTCATATGCTCTTCTGACCAAGTCATCCAGGCACTGCCCCCCCATCACCATAATATTTAAAGGTTCCTTATTAAGTTATTTTTGCTTAAAAAACAAATAAAATTTATCCTCTTTATATGTTATCTTAAAATATATAAAAAGTGTAACCAAAGTTACCATTCCATCTCTCTCATTACAAAAGAATTACATAATGCATTTTAACATTTATAATGTATTTATAAGCTTTTATAATGTATGTTAACTAATGTATTTTCTAGAGTTAGAAAATGAATAAATTAAAATTGGTTATATTGTTATTTCTTCTTTTGCTAAAAATCATTTTCTTCACTTATTCTTAGTTTCCTCCAAAACTTTTTTAGACTGTTTAAAGAGAATTCATTGACATTTTTTATTTACAAATTGACATGTTATTTATTTTTAAAATTGCATTTCATACGGATTTACTTTGATGGAACATCTTATTATGAATCAAAAAGTAAGGAGGAGATGTGGAAAAGAATTTTACCATTTGTGACAACTGATCAGGGAAAGAAGGAGTCATAAGTGGTGAGTCTTTGAAGGAAGCCCCTGGTAGGTCAACTTATCCATTTTCCAGAGTTTTACATTTAATTCTGTCATCCCACACTATAAATATTGAGAGCCTCCTATGTGCAAAGTACTAAAATAGATCCTGAGAAAACACGGTGAATTAACCCAGGTTCTTGCTTCTAAAGACCTTATATTCTAATAAAAACATTTATATAGGTGTGAAGGAGGAAGATGCCCTCCTTTATTATGCACAGTAACTAGTGCTGTGAGAATTTGACCAGCCGGATTTGAAGAGAACATCCAATATCAGATGAAGTCTTTCTAATTTAACTGCCACTATTCATAATTATATCTAAATTCCTAAGCATGGCTAAGCATGGCTCATGAGGACATTCATGATCTGCCTCATGCTTAATTCTTTATAGACATATCACGCTATCTTAAATACTCTACTTCAGACATTACAAACCACTCTGCAACTACAACTTAATCTTCCTCCACCTTCTACTGACACATCACTCCCTGAGCATCCATCTCGCGTCTGGCTTAGGTGCTCACTGCATTTATCCTACTGTACCCCATGCTTTCCCCTATTGTTTTCATTCATTATACTACCTTGTATTTGCCTATTTTTTGACTGACTGCCACTACATTGTGAGGTCTTGAGAAGCAGATACATATTCTTCACCATCATGTCGTCAATATAAAGTAAATGGCACATAATAAGTGTTCAATAAATATTTGTTGAATGAATGAGTGAATTAGTTCAACTTCTATTTCCAAGAGAAACAGAATATTACTAATTGGTCCATTCCATGATCTTTCAAGTAGAAAGCTAAATAATCTCAAATGACGGCACAATCTCTAACCAATTATACTGATTAAAATCTCTTAAAGTATAATTATATGAAGATTTACTTTACTTTAATTTAATATCCATAATAAAAAAAGCTGCTAGCAATTTGTAATTAGTTCCTTTTTTTTCCAAATCCATATTAACTCAGAATTCAAGTACCACTATGATACATTTATAGAAGATAATTCATATAACTGCTTAGCACAGTACGTGGTGCAGTACAAGACCTCAATAATGTTAGCATGATGGCAGGAGTGCACAATAGTGGACTGGTTTAGGGTGATGACAAAAATGAATATGTATCAATGATATTATGTACAAATTATACGAAAGACATGTATTCAAGATTATATTATAAAAATGATAAAAATTTAGACAGATTTCAAAATACAAAAAATGCATAGCCATATTACTTCCTTACAAGTAATATGGTTATTAGCATTATTATTAGATTAAGCATGATAACAGCAAACCATTGTACTGGAGAAGAGAATGTGAAATATAATTGCATAATTTTACAGTGCTTTGTAATGCATGGAATAATTCTCTCCAATGTCCAAAAATGTAAGTAAACAATATTGACATCTGAATACTTTTGACAAAAACAGCAGTTATAGAGAAAAAGAGGGGAAAGGCTTTTATATTCTCTTAACTGTTCAAACGGTTTTACAAATATTTGTAAAAAGTCACCAATAGAGGGCTTACCTGGGGTCAAATGAGAGAGGCCCTAAACCATCAAAAGTTATTTCCAGTGTCCAGCTGGGAGATCTAAAACAGAGAATAACAAAGACAGTTTGTGACAAAGCTGACACACAGTATTCTGGAAGGAGTGAAATCAATTGTGACATTTTTCATTTATTTGTAAATGCCTCTTTGGCAGTACACTCACTCAAAACGACAGTTGATTCTTACAGAATAGGGGAGGTGATGGTAAAATAGAGAAATCCTGACAGTTGCTTTAATGAGATTCTGTATTAGGGCTACACTAACATTTTCCCCCAACAAGGAGCTTGCCCTTCATTTTCAATATCATAATTCAGTAATTTGGAAAATGTTATCTCTATGAAAAACTAAACCAGTCAGTCCTTAGAAGCCACTGCCAAGTTTATTTTCTTCTTATTTTTCAATTTGGAAAAAATGGTAAAACAAGTATCTGAATAAATGTCAGCCATATAGACTAATTATGTCTTCTTATTAAAAGAGTATTATTTTTTATTAAAAATGGCAATATGGACTATGACTGAACAAGTCAAGGCACACTTTCCAGTAAGTCAATATTTGTTTGAAAATATTAGAGTATAATTAAAGCTACATCTTAAAAGTCTTTAATTTTAATATTTTAAGTTCCTAAGGGAAAGGAAATTATCAGCAAAGTAGTTTCACTAGTCTTTATAATTTGAGCAACTCCAAATTAAGCAGTCTCAAGTCTCCATTTATTCATTCAATTGTTCTTTGATCATATGCTAAGTTCTTGGTGAAGTTGCAAAGCAACTGGCAAAAACTTACTTCTAAAAAACACATAAATTATGTGCATGTAAAGCATGTGCAGGTAAAATGCGATCCAATCCTGGGCTACCCAGAATCTATTATCTATTTGTCAGCCAATAGGTATTTACTGAACTGGTAAACTGCATAAAGTCAAATATCTGTGAACAGCAAAATGAAAAAACATGCATTTTGGCATTTAATATGCCAGTACAATCTTTGGCATTATAGGTTCAAAGTCTAGATTCCAGAGAAGTGAACTAATTAAGAGACAGGAGAGAAGTAACAAGCTTTTGTTTCTAATTTTGTTGTCCATAAAGTAGAGTTAGTAATATTTACTGCATATGATTGTTAGGATTAAACAAATGTTGGGGGAGGAATAAAACACCTAGCAGAGTGCTTGGCTCATACACAGTAAGCTGTCAAAAATGATATACTTATAATAATTATAAGGCTTTATCTTGATCAAAACACATGACATCTTTCTCAAATACAACAAGAACATAAGTAGCAACATGAAATAAGAGAAAACCCTGGCTGTCAGGATACTATAATAAGAACTCTAGTTCTATCTCTCCCACTAATAGCTTCTTTGCAACTCAATTCTCTCATCACAAATATGGCACTGACATTCCTACCCTTACATAAAACCCCAACTTAGCTTGGCTATGAAAACTGTCTGGGTACTCCAAGTACCCAAATATTATACATTCTTCTGGAATATGGCCAGTAAATATGGCAGTGAGCACCATTTAAGTCTGGCAAATTAACCGTGGTCCAAGATTTGAGGGTGGTAATTTTACCCAGCTTGACAATGGTTAATTTTTAGTAATGCTCAATACAGCTGCAAAACTGCTTAAGCAGCTAAATGTGTACAGACTCATGAAAGTTTTTGTCTCCTTATTCTATCTTCAGTTTACCTACAACACTGGTTCCCAAATGTAGCTACATATTAAAATCACTAGGGGGATGTGTTCAATGCTAATATCTATGTGCAACCCAGACCAATTCAAAATATTTTTTTAAAAGCTTCCTAGGTAATTGTAATGTGCACCCAGGGTTTAGAACCACTGGCCTACAGCTGTATCATTTCTCTAATAAACACTATTGGCTTTCTACCTATTTTTCTTCTTTTCTTTTCTGTGAATCAGAGCCCCTGATTCACCTTAGGTGTCTTTTCCTAAGAAACTCTGGAGTGAATGCTTATGCCCAGATTCAGGACAACTTTGATTTAGGCTCAGTGAATCACAGTGGTCCCAATTCCTTTGCCAGAGATTGACTTCAGGGTATATATGTTACCCATATAAAATGGAAGGAAAGTGTGCTGGGATTCTTAGCAAAGTTTCCACCCTCCTAACAAAATGCTTTTTCTCCTGCTGTTACATATGGATATGATGCCTAGAACTGATGTAGTCATCTTGTAAGCATGAAGGAGACAGTCTGAGGACAAAGCTAACATCTTGAGGATGGCAGAGCAGAAGGTTAGAAAGAAACAGAGTCTGTGATAATGTCATTCAGCTGCTGCAGTAATTTGTCCCATTTCTGAACTTACGTGAAACAAATTCAAACAGCATCAAAGCACTCTGTACTTACATAGCATCCCAACTATATTAAACCAACAAAGACGGGTATATCCCAAGTCTAAGTTTAGGTCAAAAATTTCTTTTATTGTTTATATTTTGAAATCCTTTATGAAGTAAACCAACTGGTGAAAAATGTTCCATTTTTTCTTACAAACCAGATAAATCTTAGTTTTATTTAAATGGCTTTAGGGGCGCCTGGGTGGCTCAGTCGGTTAAGCGGCCGACTTCGGCTCAGGTCACGATCTCGCGGTCCGTGAGTTCGAGCCCCGCGTCGGGCTCTGTGCTGACAGCTCAGAGCCTGGAGCCTGCTTTGGATTCTGTGTCTCCCTCTCTCTCTGCCCCTCCCCTGTTCATGCTCTGTCTCTTCTCAAAAATAAATAAACGTTAAAAAAAATTTTTTTTAAATAAATAAAAAAATAAATGGCTTTATAACATTTATTTTTACTAAAAACTATTGTGCAATACACAATATAAGAAATTTAACAGCAGATCCCATCAAATAACTTTTTTCAGAAGTACTAATTTGTTCTAGTTTTTTATAGACAAACATAATGTACACAATTAAAATATATTTTCCTACAGCACATATACATATATATGCATATATATACATATATAAATACATATAAATGCATATATGCATATACATATATATATATACATATATAAATACATGCATGTGTTTGCTTTTTTAAGTTGTTGCCAGCCAGCCATATGGGGCTTAAAGTGGAGAAAAAAAATGTTTTTTTTAATATCCAACCACAACAATCACATGATTTCCTAATAACTTTGTTTTTTCTTTTGATTCTATATGTAGCTTGCTTGCTTTTATTTATCTATTTATTTATTTAATTTATAGCTTGCATTTCTTGAATGTAGTGAGTCTTATTATTAAATGTCCAGATTATAATTTTCGTTCCAAAATGTCCTCTCTTTTCTTTAAGTGGTATTTTCCTGACCCAGAAAATACTAGGGATACTTTGGAATGATGCTTTACTGTCAACCACACAGTTGGAACGAGATTAAAAGGGATTTGTTCCAAGATCTATGAAGTTTTAAAGTGGCTAACACTATAATTACCATGTTCCAATTTGACATTTTAAATCCAGTTACTTACAAAATCTCTAAGTTCCTTTGTGTTGCTTCTCCCTCTCTACATCCCATTTATAATTTCTGTATTATTTATTCAACAATGTAAAAAAACTACCAACACTTTTGTAGAAAGGGGGAAACCAGACTATCCTTGGTAGATGGGCTCTGCTAGATAGAGAAGAAAACATATAGGAGTCTGAGCTTTTGGGAGCATCAGAAATGATCACACAGGAGAAAACATGAAGTGGAGCTGATGGAGGGCTCCATGACGTGATTTCTTCCCACATAACCCACCAAATCATCAATTAAGTTATAAATTTACAACTGTCATGGCATGCATAATATGATGGACTTCTTTGAAATCGATAGGGGATATAGTTTGGTGCAGGACCAAGTAAGTATAAAGGGCCGAAACTAAGTAGGTTCAATGAAGAAAGAAAAGAGTACTGGAAAACAAGAAGGGAAGAATTTCTGAGAACATTCCCTGCCCTAGAATAGATTAGGGTGCGAAACAAGCATTCAAGCCAATTTTCCCTCAGTATAGACTGGGAAATCTTAGTGTATTCTTTTGTCTCCCTCACTATTCTATGAGCTCCTAAGAACAGTGTTATCGTGTACTCTTTGAATCACTACAGAACTCAATAAATGACTGAATTAGCTTCAAGTGGGGAAGCTCCTCCAAAAAGGGTCTTTTCATTTGCATACCACTCCCAAATCTAGGCAAGCTCTATACCCAACTTTCCTTTTCTACTCAAAATGTAAAAAAGACTGACCTCTCAACAGTGCTAAGAAGTTAGCAGAACTGAAAATATCATCGACAAGTTTGGCTTGAGGTCATCCCTGTAACTCCAAATCACTTACTGCTTAGCAGAGGGCCTAGGATAGCATCCCACTCCTCAAGCCCTACTTATAAATCCTGACAACTACTACCAGTGAATAAGACTCAAAACCTTCCCCCAAAGTGTAGTATGTTTTCCTGAAATTCATCTGTAGCTCCGTGTTCCATTTCTGGTGTCTTTTTCACTCTGCTAAAGATGGGAGCATCCAAGAACATACTAATGTATCTGCACACTGAAAAGTTGTACATACTCATGTCTGTCTTCAATCCTTTTCATCCAAGGACTGGAACCTGACATCATCTCTGCAAGGACTTCCAAAATAGAAGCTTAATAAATGTCCCAAGCACTGAACTAAATTATACATCAAGTACACATTGTTTACTGTTTTTATTTATAACTATCCTTAGATAATAATTGCATCTACTTTTTGGACCACTTAAGTACAACCATTAGAATCAGATATTTTATTTCAGAAGTATAGAATCAACACTGGTTTAAAAATTCTACAAATTTTTAAGAGGAATTTAATATTTTGTAGTTTATTTCTGGAGGCAAGCCCTTGTTTCTTGCAAATCCTAGTTCATTCACAGAAATATATGAGATGTCTTAGGAACCATTGGTATTTCAATATAAATATTAAGGAAAGCTGTATTACAATGCAGACAGGTAATCCTGAGGCCCAGCAGAGCAATAATGATTAACAACACACTCTAGAGGGAGTATAAATTTTAATACTATCACTCATAAAATCCATGTTTCAAAGGTTACAAAACAGAATCAAGTTTACCAAAAAGCAAATAAATCATCTTGCTTTGGGGTTTCTTCTTTCATCTCTGATTTTTAAATAATCAGCACCATCTCCCCAGAGCAGATAAACAACACTTACAGGCAAATGAACTAGAGGAAGTTCTGAAATCCTTACAGAGGACTAACTCTCATTGGATTCTGATCCTAGTAAATTCTACTTGCAGTGTTTATTTAAATTTACATTTAAAAAGAGGAAGAAGACTTTAGGGAAGTGGCCTTTATATGGGTTTTATTTGCTGATGCTATGATGATGCACAATGCCTCTTCACAAGATTGCATGGGTTAGAGGGTAATCCCACTATCACTCTTGCACTGATGAGAGCTCTATGTGAGTGCTGATCTTACATCTGGTCTCCAAACTAAGACCAAACTAAAATAATCCAAAAACTATGCAAAGAGTCACAGAAATAATGCCTAAAAAGGCTAGAATGAAATAAGCAAAAGTGAAAGAAAATGTGATGAAAATTGGCGAAGAATTCTGAGAAGAAAACACCACGCATACAAACATAAGGCCAAATAAGTTCAAACATCAATAGGGTTATTTTTAATGATGCTACTGGGAACTAAGACAATGATGTTCATGATAGCTTGGGTTTTTTTTGTTTCATTGCTTTTGAATACCCATAATTTTATGTCTTCTTTTCAAGTCACATGAATTATGTAAGTCAATGTGCCTAACCTCACTACATTGCTTCAACAAATCAGCTTATAGTCTCACAAAAAATGTGATCATACAAGAGATGAATCACTTGTCCCATTCAATATTTTAATAGTCACATTTCCTATTTCCTATATTTGTAATATTTTATATTTTCTATATAGATAATCTTACAATGCCAATCATGCTACAGAAGTTTATAATATAAATGAAAAGAAAAGATTAACACATGAAACAATAGCCAAATTTTAGTCAATACTATTGATGCTCTTAGTAAAATCTAGTGAGGACAGGTAGTCTTCCCTGCAGAGAAAGTATGAAACAGCAATTTAAAATAAGCTCTCACATACATATTCAGATCTGTCTATTTTACAGATTAGGAAGCTTTTTTCTGAAATTGTTCAGATAGTAAATATTTTTAGCTTTGCTGGCCATCTCTGTTGCACCTTTTTAGCTTTGCTGCTGCAATGTGAAATAGCCATAGACAACATGTAAGAGCATGGTGGTGTGTTCCAATAAAACTTTGTTTATGAAAACAGTTGGAGGGCCAGATGTGGACTGGGGAACATAACTTGACAATCCCCAGTCTAATTCACCATTTTGAGAAGTGATGAGTCCCATTTTCAATATGAAATAGAAAGCAAGAAAAGACTGAGGAAAGGTAGAATTTTTGTAGATACACCCTGAAATCCCAGAATATCAGAAACACTTATATTTAAATATAATTTTTTAAAAGTTTTTAATGTTTATTCATTTTTGAGAGAGAGAGAGACAGAGTGTGAACAGGGGAGGGGCAGAGAGAGACAAGAATCAGAAACAGGCTCCAGACTCTGAGCTGTCAGCACAGAGCCTGATGCAGGGCTCAAACTCACAAAATGCAAGATCATGACCTGAGCTTAAGTCAGCTGCTCAACCGACTGAGCCACCTAGGTGCCTTCAAATATAGTTTCAAAAACATCTGACGGATGCTTTTATTGGCTATTGTTTTATATTATCCATGCAAATTCCTCCCACCATTTAAGGACAGATTCTTTAGAATCCACCAATTAGGCAAAACATTTCCTGTCACTGAATTTCCTTGGCAATTGAAATAACTTTGACAAACGTCTATACAACAAATTTTGACAATTAAAAACTTACTTACATTTTAAAAACAAAAATAAAAGACATCTTTCTATCACTCAGATGCGCCCCAATTTTATACCTCTTTCCTGGAAATCCAAATATTTCAATACATTGGAAAGTAAAACAGAGGCAGCTGGGTTGCGTAGCTCAGTCAGTTAAGTATCTGACTCTTAGTTTTGGCTCAGGTCATGATCTCACAGTTCATGGGTTTGAGCCCCACATTGGCGCTGACAGTGTGGAGCCTGCTTGGGATTCTCTCTCCCTCTCTCTATGCCCCTTCCCTGCTCCCTTTCTCTGTTTCTCTCTCAAAAATAAATCAACAAACAAACTTAAAAATAAAAAAAAATAAAAGAAAGAAAGAAGAAAGTAGAACAGGATAAAATTATCGTTAAGTACAAGTATCCTTAAGCATCATGACAACTTCCATCATGTAATATATCACAAAACATTCAAAATTCTGAACAGAAAATGTTAGTAATTGTAACATGGTTCTCAATTATTCCAGTGATAAACCACTAATAAAAATGTCAGTTTTATAAAATGTAACTGGTAAACACTAGCTAGCTATTTAAAAATCCAGCCTATTAAGACTTAACTTCTCTATTGTTTCCTATAGAAAAGTTATAAAAAGTGATCATGATCTAGTTTTCCCAAATGATAATAATAAAGTAATAAATAATGATTAATTATTATAGGCCAGGCAATATTTCAAGTACTATACATTTATTAAATAATTTAATATTCAATCCTATGTCATGCACATAGTATTATTATTCTCATTATACAATGAGGAGAAAACTGCCAGAGAGAGGTTATATAGCCCAAGGTCACACATCTACTAAGTAGCAAAGACAGGATTTGAAAACCAAGTGTTCCAGGCTCCGAATGCAAATGAGGTCAAGGCCATGATTCAGGGTCTACACAGGAATGCTAGTTTACTGGCACAGCCAGTGTGCTCTACACTCTAGAAAAAGTCACCACTGGCAAAGATAATGAATCAAGAACTAAAGGTGAACACAGAGAAGTATAAGCCAAAAGTGACAGATGATGAGAGAGGGAACCTCCTGAAAGTTTATATCTGGGGAACAAAACTCATTTTTTCTACAAATGCTACAGGTCAATAATGCTCCTTGTAGACCTGCCAAACACATTTATTCCAGGCTTTGGAATCAGCTTAGCCTGTTTAAATCCTAAGTCCATACTACTTACCAGGTCATTTTTTGATTACTTATATAATTTATGAAATGCAGACTCCTGCTGTATAAAATAAAGATAATAATCAGAATTGTTATTCAGGAGTGTTATGAAAATTAAATAAGCTCATAAGGGCCTGATACATACTAGGTGCCCTCAAAATGGTAACTGCTATTATTATTCAGGATTTTGTTTGTTTTTAATTACAGAAGTGGCAAATGGTGTTTATGTTAAAAGACACCAGACATCTAAATAAAAAGACAAAATGTATCCAAACACTTAAATGGCTTGTCTATATAACTCTGAGTTCCTCAAAATTTACTGATTATCTCCTATATGCTAGAAATAACATTTAAAAAAAAAAACAGTTGTGATTAGTCATAAAAACAACTCTCTAGAAGACTGACTGAATTTTTCACTTTCATCTGAACATATTACATGGATACTATTGTTATCAACTCACAGAACTTCCTACCTTATCTGTGACTACAGTATGCTTTCATGATCCCTTCAGTCTTCTGCAAGCCTTACAGGGCCAGGAAGGCTCAACACCCTCTCTCACAACTCCATCTGCTTATTTCGAGTTTAAAGCAACCTCCTTCATCCATTTTCCCCAATGTGTCATATAGAAATATTAACACTGGGGTCTCTGGGTGGCTCAGTAAATTATGTGTCTACCTTTTGGTTTTGGCTCAGGTCATGATCTCATGGTTTTGTGGGTTAGAGCCCCTCTGCGCTGACAGCGTGGAGCCTGCTTGTGACTCTCTCTCTCTCCCTCTCTCTCTGCCCCTTCTCCACTTGCACTGTCTCTGTCTCTCTCAAAATAAATAAACGTATTAAAAAAAGAAATATTATCATTTATCTCTGTCTATATGTGCACCAAAGATAGAAAAGAACTGTATTACTGAATGCCATCTGATATATTTGTGATTAAATGAGGTGGTGACAAACATTTTAATGTAGCTAAATCATACACCACTAAAATTTTCAATATATTGTATTAATTATGTAACATTGGGCACAATCATAAAGAAGCAGATCATATTTCAATGAGCTTTTGTTAATTTAAAATAGAGGAAAAAATAGAAAGACATACAAATTAACAAAAAAATAAATAAGGAGACCAACCATATTTATGAAACAAAGTCTTTTTTTGTCATTTTCTCTTAACAGAACTGTCTGAATAGGCAGTTTTCCAAAGAATATGTGCAGATAACCAACAAGCACATGACAAGATGCTCAATCAACATCACCAATCATCAAAACAATGCAAATCAAAACACACTGAGATATCACCCCAATGCTGTTAAAATGACTATTATCAAAAAGACAATAAATAAGTGGTGGTGTGATATGGAGAAAAGGGAAACCTTGTGCACTGTTGGTGGGAAGGAAAACTTGGTGTAGCCACAGTGGAACAGTATGGAAGTTCCTCAAAAAATTAAAAATGGAAATGGAACTATAATACAATCAGCAATTTATGCAAAGAAAAAGAAAACACTAATTTGAAAAGATATATGCACCACCATGCTGTGACATTATTTACAACATCCCAGACCAGGAAACAACCTAAGTGTCCATGCATAGATGATGAATCGGTAAAGAAAATGTGGTATGTATATAAAATGGAATCTTTTTCAGCCATAGAAAGGAATGAAATCTTGCCTTTTGCAACAACATGGATTGACCTCAGGGCATTATGCCAACTGAATTAAGTCAGACAGAAAAGATAAATGCCATATGATCTCATTAATATGTGGAATCTTAAAAAAAAAAACAAGCTTATAAATATAGAAAATAGATTGCTGGTTGCCTAAGGTAAGGAGTGAGCAAAGTGAGTGAAGGGGGTTAAAAGGTACAAACTTCCAGTTATGAAATAAATACGTCAGAGGGGTGTAATAAACAGCAAGGTGACTGTAGTAAATAATACAGTATTGCATACTATATCCACTAGGATAGTGGATCCTGAAAGCTCTCCTCACAAGAATATAGAATTTTGTAGCTATGTAAGGTAACAGATGTTAACTAGACTTGTTGTGGTGACTGTTTTGCAATATATACAAATATCAAATCATTCCCTTCCACATCTGCAACTGACATAATGTGCCAATTACACCTCAATAAAAAGAAAATGAAGTGCATACTGTTCTTGTACTCTGTCCCCAAACTAACTTTAAAAAGAGGAAAAAAGCAAAATAATGTTAGAGCATCATACAATTGTGATGATTAAAATAATAAGAAATATAATTGTTATATTTAAGCACAGGTTGGAAATAATCTGTCAATATAAGAATAGCAAAGTCATAAATAAAGAACACCCCACAGATGAGATAAATAGGCAATATAAAGCCTCAGGTGGGTTAAAGTTAATGTGATTAGTTCTGGCACACAGCAAAATCCCGTAAGATAGAATTATCTTTCATCTGTTTTCAATTCATCCAGCTAGCGCTAAGCAGTTATTCTTCTTGTTACTCCATTTTTGTTATCCTGTTTTAGGTTCTGTTTTTACACTTAAACCAACCTATAACATATCTTTGTTACTGGAAAGCTTAAAGTGCACTTGTCTAAGAGAAGTAGACAAAAATTTCAGAATACTTTATTAGGTGACCATAATTGATTAATGCTTTTAAAGAGGTTATTTTTGATGTGGATTAAGCCACAAAACTATATCAAAATGACAGAATATGAGTTACAATGATAAAAATGTGGATTATGTACAACCAGAATTTATGTATATAAATTATTTGTTTTCCTCATGCAAGACTCCACACTGACCCCAATGGCACTGCTATTGTCTTTAAGCATTTTTAATAAAATAAATGAGAGTTTGTTAAATATCAATCTCATCATCTAATAATGTTAGTTGCCTCTAAGTTCATAGTGTGCTGTGACTACCAAAATAGTCCATTCAAACTTGGGCTATATTAATACCAGGACAAATTACAGGACACATAAGATAATGATTCCACTGTATTCTGTGGGACACATAGAATGCCACTGTACATGGCATTTTTTGAAAGAGATATTGGAAACATGTAAGTAAAAGAAAGACAGTGAACGAAAGACATGAAGCGCAAAAAGAAACAAGCAAAACCTTTCATTCATTCATTCATTCATTTCAACAACTTGCCAAGGGCAAGCTTGGTGTTCAGGTTGAATATTTTGGATGATCTTGTTTCAATGACTTATAAGGAAATTATTTACTTCGAAAATGTTATCGTCATATTTAAAAATCTAAAATCTTTAATTAAGCTCTCTCTCTCCAAATTTTGGTGTGAACCATGATTATTACTTCTAATAAACTCTCATTAATAGAATTTGTTTGGCATTTTTGTAGGTGCATTGTGTGTGTGTGTGTGTGTGTGTGTGTGTGTGTGTGTGTGTGTGAGAGAGAGAGAGAGAGACAGAGATAACAAAGAGAAGAAGAGAGATATTTTGCTGACTCAGAGAAATTATGAGATACCTTTGTAATATCAGAGATTTTTCTATCTGAATAATTCAAATCACTGAGCCTTTACCTTGAAAAAGTCCAGAGTACAAAGAGATTTATCATGTAAGGGCTACTTTCTTAGAAAGTCTTTCTTAAAATGTCTGCTTTGTTAAAAATTTGACCAGGTTTCTGGTCTTTGAAAGAGCAACTGGGACAATCATGTGCTCAATGCAACTAGAATACATCTGAACTTTTTGGGGCGCCTGGGTGGCTCAGTCGGTTAAGTGTCCGACTTCAACTCAGGTCACGATCTCGCGGTCGTGAGTTCGAGCCCCGCGTCGGGCTCTGGGCTGATGGCTCAGAGCCTGGAGCCTGTTTCACATTCTGTGTCTCCCTCTCTCTCTGTCCCTCCCCCGTTCATGCTCTGTGTCTCTCTGTCTCAAAAATAAATAAACGTTAAAAAAAAATTAAAAAGAAATACATCTGAACTTTTTAATAGTTTATCTATCTTCTCCTTCACACATCAACTTGCTGCAAAACGGGTAAAGAGAAGAAGCCTGGGCTGGAGAACCACATTTATAAAGACCTGTTAACAAAAGTAAACATAAATGTTGAAAGTATTCAATCCAATTGTGACATGGAATATTGAGGAGGTATGGCAAGAGAGGAAGTTAGACATGTAACCAAAGACCAGAAAATAAAGGGCTTAGAGGTCATGTTAAGGCAATTAGATTTATTCTGAGGTCAATAAAGAATACTTGAAATATCTGAAGGAGGACTATGATTTATGTTATAGTTAAGTCATTCCTCTATCCCAAGTGTGTAGAATGGATTTGGAAAGACTACAAGCAAAAAGAGACCAGTTAGGAAATGGTGGCATTAAACATATGAAACAGGATGGTGGAGTCAACAAAAGTATTTAAGATAGATGTGGAGATGGATGTCAACTTTGGAAACGGATATCAAGGCAAATATAAATATGAAAGCTATTAGGAAGTTAGAATTACCTAGACTTGTTAATTAACTAATTTTGAGAAATAAGGATAGTACAACACATCTAACCAGCCTGCCATCCAACCTGTCAACCTTGGGCCTGGTTTATATTTAAATAAGTTTAAAAAGTTGGCAATCAAAAATATTTTTAAAAATCACTTTGCATAAAAAAATATGCCTAAACCATTACTAGATGGAAAGTCTTATTTAAAAAACTTTTTTTTTTATTTTTAAATTTATTTTTGAGAGAGACACACACAGCATGAATGGGGGAGGGACAGAGAGAAGGAGACACAGAATGTGAAGCAGGTTCCAGGCTCTGAGCTGTCAGCACAGAGCCCAACACGGGGCTGGAACTCATGAACTGTAAGATCATAACCTGAGCCTAAGTCAAATGCTCAACCAACTGAGCCACCCAGGAGCCCTGGAAAGTCTTATTTTTAATTTTTTTTAATGTTTATTTTTGACAGAGAGACAGAGCATGAGTGGGGGGAGAGGAAGAGAGAGAGGGAGACACAGAATCCGAAGCAGGCTCCAGGCTCTGAGCTGTCAGCACAGAGCCTGACGCAGGGCTTAAACTCACAGACTGGGAGATCATGACCTGAGCCGAAGTCGGATGCTCAACTGACTGAGCCACCCAGGCGCCCCTGGAAAGTCTTATTTTTAAAGACAAAACTTTAAATGATAGATCCAAAAGCAATTTGTTCATAGGTAGTTTATTGACATGCCAAGCAGCATTGGTCCACAGAGTGTGTTTTAAAAATTATTTGGCAAACTTTAAAAAAATCAGGAAATTACACACACACACACACACACACACACACACACACACACAGATTTTTAACTTCTCTATACAACTGGAAGATCTCACAACTGTGGGCCATCATACCCACATAGCAAGCACTGGCTAAAGCTGGTTACTGACTACTTCCCCTAAATATGGCATTTACTCTCCAGTTTGTAGAGATTCCCCGAATTCCCCCACTTTCTCACCAGCATAGAGGGAGGCCTTGTGTTCGTTACAGATCACCTTCACAATCATTCACCTATTTTACTTATATGACTTCTACAGGCATTTGAGTTTTAGTTATTTTTTAAATGACATTCCAGTTTCAGGAAGAAATCAGCAAGGGACAGAAACATACAGGAAAGTTCTGAAAGAAACATGTAGAAGGATGTGAGCAAGATAACAGAGTAATAATCCACTGTACCACCATTTAATGAATAGGGGCGCCTGGGTGGCTCAGTTGGTTAAGTGTCCAACAGCAGCTCAAGTCATGATCTTGCAGTTCATGAGTTCAAGCCCCGCGTCGGGCTCTGTGCTGACAGCCTGCTTTGGATTGTATCTCCCTCTCTCTCTGCCCTTCCCCACTCATGATCTGTCTGTCTCTCAAAAATAAATAAACATTAAAAAAAACCAGACTAATCAGAAAGCATTTATGTAGCTTGGTGCCACGTATCACTTGTGTCAATCTGGCCTTATAACCGAATCAAATACTTTCTCTTCAAGAAAGAACAATTTGCAAATTTTCAACTTGAATTTAAAACATCTCAAAACTAATCAAGAGCAAAATCAACTATTCATTAGCTAAATATCTCATCTAGATTTTCTTCAGGTAGAAGTTCTTAAAACTGATGAAGAAGAAAAAAAACAATATCCAAGATAAAAGCAGAAACACTTGCCATGCTACATATTACCTTACCAGGAAAAGAAAATCCTAATATATGATCAACACTATTTTCAATGAAATCTAGCAAGCAAACATGATTTCAAGAATATGAAAAGGAACTGCTAGGATAATTGTTTGGGATGTACTACAATTAAAGATGAAAAATCATACTGATTTTTATGACAAAAGAATGTTTTATTGGCATAAATGAGCAGTCCCTTATGTAATATTAAATAATCAGTAGATGATAGGTAAATAGCAACAACTCCCCCCCAAAAACAAAAATCCAAGTCTTAATTGGAATGTGAAAATTTGTTCATTTTCTCTAATAATATAGAAAACAAACAAAAAACAAGAATCTTCAAGTTGAAAACAACTTCACATTACAATCAACACTGAAAATATATGTATTTTACTATAGGAAAATCACATTGATTTCAAAAATAATTTTTGTGTGCCTGGGTGGCTCAGTCGGTTGTGTCTGACTTCAACTCAGGTCATGATCTCACAATTAGGGGGTTCAAGCCCATCAGCCTCTCTGCTGTCAGCACAGAGCCTGCTTGAGATCCTCTGTTCCCCTCTCTCTCTGCCCCTGCCCTATGCACACACTCTCTCAAAAATAAACAGTTAAAATTAATTTTAAAAGTAACTATAGCAAGGGAGCTTTTCACAATTAATTCTTAGCTAATACTTTTTAAATATACTGTTAAAAAACCTAAGGAATAATTTAGAAACTGTAATACTACTGTCAAATATTAGGGTTTCAAATTCATTCATTTCTTGATTTTTTTCTATTTTCAAATTTTGTGATTTTTTTCAAATTTCAAAAAAAGTTACTATTTTTTCTGTGTATAACATTTATAAAAATGACTTAAGTTTGAAATTCCTTCCCATTAAGCATAAAAACACGCTTTTCATAATTTCTTTCATCAAGTGAAAAATTAGTAGAAATTTAGCAATAACAGAATTGTATATCATAGGAGTTGTTCACAAACTATACATACTCATGATTTAAAACAAAGGTAATATAAAAACAAACCACTTTTATTACACGACACTATACAGATCAATTTTAATCATCTTTGTTCGGTAATAACTTCATAGGAAGCCTTTCAAATTAATCCAAATGAGTTCTACTAAGATTATATTCGATGAAGTGGTTTTCCTAGGGCAACTATGAGAAATGAGCTGTTTGTTCCAGTCATTTCATAAAGGCTTGATGGGTCCTTTCAAAAACTCTTGGTTAGTAAAGTCGAATTACCAAGTAAGACTGAAGTGTCTGCAAACAGAAGGTGAGCTACTGTGTCCTGATGTCAAAGTAGTAATTTCCTTTCTCCCCAGGAAGAAAATATAAGCATCTCAGGGTAGGTAATATTCCCTTTCATATATACAGCAGTGGAGCAAATGAGCAGATGCATAACTGATGTCTGAAAACACATTATTTTTAAAATATAATAATTGCTTATAACTAAGATTGCTATCTGAATACTGACAAGAAGCATGAGGTGGGGCAGGGTGGAGTGAAGTCGATATTTTAGAGGTACTTGTTCCTGGAATGTAACATTTACAAAGCTCCACTAACAGAAAACAAAGGGAGACAGTACAGAGAGCATGATCACCAAAGTATCTTTTTGTCAGTATTGTAGATTAGTATGAAACCAATAATAAATGTCCTATGGTATTTTGGTAGCAAAAGACATACTTGGATCAACCTGCCCTCTTTTGTTAATGTTTTTATTTGAGTACAGTTGACACACAATGTTAATAAGTTTTAGGTGCACAATGTAGTGATTCAACTTCTCTATACATTATGTTGTGCTCACCACAAGTGTAGCTACCATCTTTCACAATAGGACAGCATTACAGTAACATTGACTATATTCCCTATGCTGTGCTTTTCATTCCTGTGACTTATTCATTCCATAACTGGAAGCCTCTATCTCTCCTTCCCCTTTACCCATTTTGTTCATCGCCCTATACCCCTACCTCAGGCAAACATCAGTTTGTTCTCTGTATTTATAGGTTTGTTCTGCTTTTTGCTGGTTTATTTATTTGATGGATTCTACATGAGTGGAATTATATAATATTGGTCTTTCTCAGTCTCACTTATTTCACTTAGCATAATACCCTCTAGGTCCATCATGCTCTTGCAAATAGCACAATTCTTATCCTTTTTATGGCTGCGTAATACTCATGTCTGTGTGTGTGTGTGTGTGTGTGTGTGTGTGCACGCACGTGTACCACATCTTCTTTGTTTATCTATCAGTGGAAAGTTAGGTTGACTGTCCATACCTTGACTGTTGTAAATCATGCTGCTGCAACAAACATAGGGGTGCATGTATCTTTTCAAATTAGTGTTTTTGTTTCTTTAGGTAAATATCCAGTAGTGGAACTACTGGATCATATGGTCTTGACATTTTTAATGTTTTTAGAATCATCATAATGTTTTCCACACTGGCTATACCAATTTTTTTCCCACCAACAGTGCATGAAGATTCCTTTTTCTCCCCATCCTTGCTAACACGTTATTTCCCGTGTGTTTTTACATTTTTTTTACTGTAGCCATTCTGACCGGTATAAGATGATATCTCATTGTGGTTTTGATTTGCATTACTTGATGATTAGTGATGTTGAGAATCTTTTATGTGTCTGTTGCCATCTGTATTTCTACTTTGGAAAAGTGTCTATTCAGGTCTTCTACCCATTTTTAATTGGATTGTTTGGGGTTTTTTAGTGTTAAGTTCTTTATATATTTTGGATATTAACCCCTTATTGCATACAGCATTTGGATATATCTTCTCTCATTCAATAGAATGCCTTTGCATTTTGTTGATTTCCTTATCTGCTTCATTTCTGAAATCTCTTTAGAATACTGAGTTTGAATTCATTTGAAAACATTCTTTATAAGAAATTTCACAGGTGACTATTTTATGACCTCAACTAGATACTAACATTCTTGGATGTAGGTATCACACCACTCTTTCTTCTGATTAGCCTGATGGCACCTAGTGTAGCATTTTAAAAATGATGACATACAAATAATTCTTTGGGGAACAAAAATTAATAAAATAGTAACATTACTGAGTAAAAAAGCAGTACTGTTATTTTCCAAATTATATTTATTCTGTTCAGGAATTGATAATAAAATGTAATATGGTCAATTAAAAAAATAAGAATATTTATATATTTTTGGAGAAACAATAAGAAATAAGATGATAGCTAACATAATCACTTATGAAAAAAGAGCCCTAAATTTGAAAGAGGATCAATGAATAATATATAGATAATTTAATCTATCCATGTATACAACTCATTTTCGTTTCCCTAAAACAGATTATTAAATAACTACTTAGTAACTAATTAATTCTATTAATAGTGAAACAAGTAAAAATGTAGATAATCCTCAATTAAACCCATGGGCATAAATGAATATATGTATTTCATATTAGATGTCTTGAATTAGAAACTTTATATATATATATACATACATATATATATATACATACATATATATGTATGCATATATTTTTATGTATTGTAGATAACTTTCATATGGGTCTTCACATAATTAATTATTTTCTTATGAAACTTATACAAGACTATGATTAAGGCGGGAGCATCTAGATTGCCACCACAGCCATCAAATCTCCTAGGAATAATATACATCTTCAATTTTAAAAAATTAAAATGAAATAAATTGCATCATTTTATAAATTCAGTGAGATGAAAAATTCATTACCGCAACAGTGGGCACCAGAATTTAGAAAACAATAATTGATGATTCACTTTAGGTAAAGCAACCAAAGTGTCTAGTACATTCCAGTAAAACCAAAAAGACAGCTTAACCTTTTTGCACTAGAAGTGATCAAAACTTAAATATGGGCAGGGAGAGAGCCAAGAGCTGAGAAGCAGAGAAAGAGAAAAAGAGACATTAGCAAGACTAAAAATTAGGCAAAGACAGGGCACAGGGTTGAAAACAGGTAAAATAAAATTCTGATGTTGAGGTAACAGACAGACTTTTAAAAACAGGGATGTCTCATATTTTATGTGAAATTATGTGTATTATGACTTCACAATCCTGGCCTTCCAAACCCAAAAACTTAATAAAATGTAACCTCATATGCCTTTTGTGAATGGACTCTGTAATGAAGTTGAGTCTCACATCTGGGTCAACACAATAGGGAGTAAACTGAGGAAGCACAAAATGACAAGAGGATCTTTAAAACGAATCTATTCAATAAAAGCAGGAGCTCATAAAAACAATAGTGACAATATGAAACACTTCTTTTACTCTACCTCTGCAAGGGATTTTGGACTTCACAGGACATGATATGGGGCTCCAGATAATCTTACCAGTATATAAAAAAAAGATATATTCTAAGAAACATCAAAAAATTAAATGAAGTTAGAAACATGCTAATTAAATAATTTTAAAATTAACTATAACTGAAGAACAGATTCATTTAAAAATATATAAAATAATTAAGTTGGTGTGACATTGGTGACAAATAAATAAATAAATCTGTAACAGAATGAATAATCCAGAAACAGATGGACTTATATGCAATATCAACATATCACTGGAATTCAAGCTTATCTTTTGACATTGTATGTCTTGTTCAAAAGAAATTCTAGGCTTCAACTTCAATAAAGATGAAGTAACAGAAACCAGACTTACCACTTCCACTTTAAACAAGAAAACCAAAATAAATATATGAAAACCCTGTTTTCAGACATTAAACAACAGTAACATTGGACTGTTACTTCTAAGAGAAGGGAAACAAGAAAGATGAGTCTTATGATTGCCCCAGTTTGTTACTTGGAGGCAGTCTCCAAGAAGTATCATGGAAGGAAGAGGACAAATAGACCTTGGATGTCTCACTATGTTAAGGAACTAGACAGGAGTTTGGGAAGACCAGGCAGCTGAATTTGTAGGAAAGAATACCAAGGATACAGACACTGCACAGAGACAGCTCTAAAAATCTGCATGGAGGTCCATTTCAGGAGTTAGGTGGCTACTGATTTGGCCTATGTGAGGAGAAATCACTGGAGGCCAGGAAAAGACTCACTGGAAAACAGTAGAATGAACAATTGGCAGAGTTCACAGTATTTGGGGAAAAGATTTCCACCACTTAGGAGAGACATCAAAAAATACTGAGGGACATCCAGAGGAAACTCTAGAAAGTCTTGCCTTAGTGAAAGCATACAGAGGGGGGAAAAAGACATCCTTAACTCCAAAAGAATAAAGATGAGAATTATATCCAATTTCTCATCAGAAACTGAGAAACAAAAGACAATGGAGAATGCTTCAAAACACTGAAATAAAAAAACAACACAAAAATAAAACCATCAATTCAGAAACCTACACTCAACAAAAACATTTTTCAGTAATTAAAGTGAAGAAATATTTTTTCAGACAAAGGATTGAGAGAATTCTTTGCCAGCCCATAAGAACCACAAAAAGAAGTCTTCAGGTAGAAGTAAAATGATATAAATGGAAATTTTCATCTATGCAAAAGATGAAGAGTAATGAAAATGGTAAATACATGGGTAAATACAGAGCATACTGTTTCCTACTTTAATAATTTTTAAATAAATATTTATTCACTATTTATTTTCAGAGAGGGAGAGACACAGAGAGAGAGCACACAAGCAGGGGAAGGGTAGAAAGAGAATCCCAAGCAGGCTCCATGCTGTCAGCACAGAGCCCAACACGGAGCTTGATCCAATGACCATAAGATCACGATCTGAGCTGAAATCAAGAGTCAGATGATTAACTGACTGAGCCACCCAGGCACCCATTTTAATCATTTTGAAAGATAATCATATAAGAAAAATAATAGTGAATTATTGTAAGTTCTTTAACATACAGAGAGGTAAAATTATAAAAGCAAGAAAACAAGAAGGTATGGGGAAATAAACTGTATTTTTTATTACTCTTACATTTACATGAGACAGCATAATATTTGTTGGTGAACTGAAAAGTTAGAAATAATGCAGACTTTGGGGTAACCAGTAAACAAATAAAAAGGTACAGATGGGAAAAAACAGTGAATACAAAATGGAATCATAAATTATATTCATTTTATCTAAAAAAAGGGAAGGGGGAAAAGTAACAAAGAACAGATAAGAGAAATAGAAAACAAATATCAAGACAGTTGATTAAAAAAAAGAGAGAGAGAGTTGATTTAAACCCAAACATAGGAATAATAACTTAAGACTATAAATGGTTTGAAAAATCTAATTAAACGGTAGAGATTGAATAAAAACTATATACTAGCTACCAATAAAAATTACTGTAAGTATGATGACACACAGATTAAAATTTAAAAATGGAGGAAGAAACAATCTGGAAACACTATTTAAAAGAAAACTAGAATGGCTGCATCAACACCAGAAAAGAAGATCTAAAAGCAATGGATAATATCAGGATGAAAAGGATAATTACATAGAGTTAAAGGGGTCAATTTACCAAGAGGACATAACATTCCTAAAGGTTTATTCATTTAATAAAATATCTTTTAAAAACATGAAGTAAAAACTGGTGGAATGTAAAGAGAAATACAAAAATAGCAATTACAGTAAGATATCTGAACATGTCTTTCTCAATCATTGGTATAACAAGTACAGAAAAAGTAAGTATATAGAAGACTTGAAAAATATTATCAATTGCCTTGATCTAATTAACATCTGTAGAACATTTTTATTTCATGTGCACGTTGAACAATCACCACAATGAACAATACTCTAGGTCATAAGACAAATTCAATAAATTAAAAAGATTGCAACTATACAATGTATGATACCACGATGGAATTAAATGAGAAATCAGTAACAAAAATGTATCTGGAAACTCCACAATATTAGATTCCAATACTAATCTAACAACAATATTCTTGTAAATAACACATGGGTCAAAAGGGAAAAAAAACATAATACATTAAGAAATATATCAATTGATGGGGCACCTGGGTAGCTCAGTCAGTTAAGCATCTGACTCTTGATTTTGGCTCAGGTCATAACCTCACAGTTCAGGAGATCAAGCCCTGCGTCAGGCTCTGTGCTGACAGTGTAGAGCTTGCTTGGGATTTTCTCTCTCTCAAAATAAATAAATAAAATTAAACTTAAATTTTAAATTATGCATATAATATAAATTAATGTGTATTAATTATATTTATATAATTATATAAATTATATAATATAAATATATTATATATAAGTTATATATAATGTAATTTATATATGTTTTTATATATATATATACAAAGAAAACAAAAACACCCCATATCATAACTTGCAGATGCAACTAAAACAGTGCATAGAAAGAAATTTGTAGCATTAAATGCTTATGTTAGAAAAGAAGGAAATTGTTAAATCATTTTCCTTAAGTTTCTACCTTAAAAAACTAAAAAGAATAAACAAGGAAATTAAGCACAAAATAGAAGGAAGAAAATAATAAAGATAAAAGCAGATATCTATGAAATAGAAGACAGACAAATAATACAGGAAAATCAGTGAAACCAAAAACTAGTTATTTGAAAGAATCAATAAAATTGATAAAATTCCAAACAGATTAATCAAGGAAAAAGAGAAATGACAACAAATTACCAATATCAGGAATGAAAGAGAGGACATTACTCAGATTACAGACAAAACCATTAGAAAATAATATTATGGACAATTTTATAACTTGGTGAAAAAAAATTCCTTGGAAGATATGACTCAGCATGAAATAGATTCCCCAAATAGCCCTTATTAAACAAAAGAATTAAACTCAAGTTTAAAAACCTTTCCAAAAGAAAATTTCAGGCCAAGATAGCATCACTGGGAATTCTACCGAATATTTAAGTAAAAAATAGTATCAACTCTACATAAGCTATTCCATAAAGTGGAAGAGGAGGGAACATCTCCCAACTCACATGATAAAGCCAACATTAGCCTGATCCAAAACCAAACAAAACTGTAAGAAACTACAGATCAATGTCTTTTATGATCACACACATGAAAATAAATTCCTACCAAAATTTTAGCAAATTTAGTTCTCTGATATTTAAAATATATAATATATAGATTAAATGCATATAATAAACATATATTGCACTTAAAAAATAATACATGAAAGGCATATAAAAGGCATATGAAATGTGACCAAGTAGATGCAAGATGGGTTTAACGTTCCAAAAATAATGTGATTTCCCATACTAAAATATTTTTTAAAAAGGAAAAAAACATATGATCATCTCAATAGATGCCAAAAAGTATTTCACAAAATTCGGCATCTATTCATGATATTTTAAGCTAATTATAAACAGAAGGGAACCTTTTAATCTGAAACAGGATATGTGTTACAGTCTGAATTGTGTTCACCCCAAATTCATTTGTTAAAGCTCTAACCCGCAATATGATTATATTCAGAAACAGGACCTTTAATGAAATTAAGTTTAAATAAAGTCATGAGTGGAGCCCTAATTCAATAGGACTAGTTACAAATTTCTCTGTCTCTCTCTCCCAATCTGTCCTTCCCATCTCTCACACTCTGCCTCTGCCTCTGTCTCTCCTTTTGGACAGACAAGAGGCCAAGTGAGGACACAGCAAGAAAGCAGCCATCCACAAGCCAGGAAGAGAGCCCTCACCAGAAACCAACTCTAACAATACTCTGATTTTGGACTCCTGTCCTCCAGAACTACAACAAAACACATTTCTGCTGTTTAAGCCACCCAGCCGGTGGTATTTTATTATGGCAACCCAAGCAGACTAATATGGCATCTCTGAAAATCCCACAGTTAACATCATTCTTATATGGTGAAATACTAAAAACACTAAATGTTTTCCCTTTAAGATCAAGAACAAAAAGGATTGTTGGCATTTACCATATATATATCAATATTGTACTGAATATCTAGGCTAGTAACATAAAGCAAAAAGAAGAAATACAGGCATACAATTTGAAAAAAAAGAAGAAAAACTTTTTTTCAGAAAAAAATTGTTCATGCAGAAAATTCTGAGGAAATATATGCAAAGCTATTATAACTAAAAAATGACTTACCAAATACACAGAATAAAGTCAAATGTACAGAAACCAACTGTACAAAATATACTAGATATAAATATTAGAAATTTAAATTTTAACAAGAAATTTAATTTTAATAAAAAATTTTAATATAAAAGTAGAAATTTTAATTTTAATATGTTCAAATAACATAACATCAAATTATGAAATACCTAGGGATGATTTTTTTTAATTTTGTCTAACTTGTAAAACTTCATTGAAATAAGTTAAATATTCAAATTAACAAAAATACAAAACTTGTTCATAAACTGAATGACTCAATATTGTTCAATGTCAACTGTCCCCAAATTTATTCAACAAAATCAAAATTAAAATTTGAGCAGGTTTTTTTGTAGAAGTAACTCTTCTATAATTTCCATGGAAATGCAAAGAACATTAGCCATTAAGGAAATGCAAATTAAAACCACAATGAGTGAGATACCACTATTCACCCAGTAGAAAGGCAAAATAAAAAGACTGATCTTACTAAGTGCTGGGAAGCATGTAAAACAATTACAATTCTCATATATTGCTGGTGCAAATGCAAAATAGTACAGGCACCTAAGAAGATCATTGGCAGTTTCTTAACAAAGTTTCTTGTAAAATTACATACACACTTATCATTCAACCCAGTAATCCCACTCTTAGGTATTTACTCTAGAGAAATAAAACATATGTCCATACACAGACCTGTATAAGACTGTTCATAGTAACTACATACATGATAGCCAAAAATCAGCTATACCTATGATACCCAGATATCCATACATAAGTGGATAAACCCATTGTGGTATATCTATGTAACTGAATACTACTCATGATTAAAAAAGGAATAAACTACTTGAGCACAAACAACATGGATGAATCACAGAAGTATTATGTTGAGTGAAAAAAATCCAGACATAAAAGACTACTTGCTGTATTGTTTAATTAATATGAACTCTTAGAAAAATCTAAGCTATGGGTAGAAAGCAGATCAATAGTTGCCAGAGGCTAGCAGTAGAGAAAAAGGATCAACTGCAATGGCACAATGGAGGTTTGTTTAGGTGATGGAAACTTTCTCTATCCTAAATGTACTTGTGGGGTATACAACTTTACTGAATGTATATATCATACAATATGTATAGTTATTGTACTTCAATAAAGCTGATTTTCAAAAATTAAGAAGAAACTTCACATTTGTAACTACATATGGTAATAGATGTTAACTAGACTTATTGTGGTGCTTTTGCAATATTTACAAATGAAATCATTATATTGTACATCTGAAATTAATATATTATTATATGTCAATTATGCCTCAATAAAAAATGCAGAAACTGCATTAAAATATGGAAAAAATTAGTCAGAAAAAAATTCACAGATATTTCAATGAAGATCTAAAGAAGGTTAAGAAGAGAAAACCAGTTACTTAGTTTCCAGATCGTAAACAACATTCCATGAGAGCACATCATGGAATGCCTGAAGCTCCTCAGACCACAGTTGAAAAACATCTATCGTGATAACTGAGGCATTCCAAATCAATGAGGAAGGCTGGAGTAGTCAAGTGGTAGTGTGTCACTAACCTAGCCATTTAGAAATAAAATAAGCTAGACTCTTGTCTCAAATCATACCTCAGAATAAATTCTTTACAGATTAAACATTAAACATAAAAAAGTAACAGAGGAAAATGTTAAATAGTTAGTCATATAACTTCATGTAGGACAAGCTTTTGTAAGCATGGCTTCATGGCCAGAAACTATAAGGAAAAGATTAACAACTGTTGGGGGAAATACAAATGAAATTAGAATTGACAATATAGAAAAAAAATTTTTAATTGGTGAGACAAAAGACTAATATCCTTTAAAAATAGGGGCGCCTGGGTGGCGCAGTCGGTTAAGCGTCCGACTTCAGCCAGGTCACGATCTCGCGGTCCGTGAGTTCGAGCCCCGCGTCAGGCTCTGGGCTGATGGCCAGGAGCCTGGAGCCTGTTTCCGATTCTGTGTCTCCCTCTCTCTCTGCCCCTCCCCCATTCATGCTCTGTCTCTCTCTGTCCCAAAAATAAATTAAAAAAAAAATAAATAAAATAAAAAAAATAAATAAAAAATAAATAAAAATATAGAGTTGGTATTAAATAGCAATAAGAAAAAGAAGATTATACTAATAGGGGGAAAAAGCAAGACATGAACAAGAAATTCACAAAAGACAGTGCAATGGCTACTAAATATTTGAAAATATATGACTAATGAACAAATCCAATGTTGAAATATCAAAGTTCACCTGCCTAAATAAAGAATACCCTTGTTGTAAGAATGTAGTGCTCGTGGAAATACATGTTTACATCTTTCTGGAGAGCATTTTGCAGTAAGTATCAAATGTCTAAATCTTCATCATTTTTAAAAGTTTTAAAATTTACTTTATAATCTGATATATAAAGAGTTGTGTTTAGCTCAGAACTGTTTATATGGTGGAAAACCATCCTAAATGTTCATAAATATCAGATGCTACGAACATAGTCTGAAGCCACTGAAAATGAGAATGTAACCAATAATTATTGACATAGAAAAATATCCATGGCGGGTACCTGGGTGTCTCAATCTGTTAAGTGTCAGACTTTAGCTCAGGTCATGATCTGGCGATTCGTGGGTTCAAGCCCCACATCCAGGTCTGTGCTGACAGCTCAGAGCCTGGAGCCTGCTTCAGATTCTGTGTCTCCCTCTCCCTCTGCCCCTCCCGCACTCATACTCTGTCTCTGTCTCTGTCTCTCTCTCTCTCTCTCTAAAAAATAAAATTAAAAAAATATGTATCCATGGCAAGGGGTTAGATAAAATATGAATATACTTTGCATGAAGACTCATTAAAAAAAAACTATCTTTCTACTCATCTGTCTCTCTTTTTACCTACATATACATACACATACACACAGAGATACACAGGTATGGAAAGTTATACTAAAAGACCAATACAAGTTATCTGTGATTAGCAAAATTAAAGGAAAGCTTTTTTTTATTTTTTATATTTGTCTATATTATCTGAATTATTTATGTGTAAAAATAAGACTGTTTAAAGGATTATTTACAATGTAATTTCAAATTTCAAACTGGACAAGAAAAAGTAAATCTGGACATTTTCTAAAAGCTTAAAAACAATGTGTAGATAGTCATCATAATCAGTGTTTACACCAAGTACAATCTACAGCAAGTTTTACTGTTTTTTTTTTAAGTGTCAGACTAAAAATTCTAGAAAAATATCTTGAGGATTTCTTTCCCACATGAAATGCTACCTAAGGATCTACTAAATAGTCTTTCTGCTGCCCTTATCCCTAGTGTTTCACTTTGTGGCTTTATATCTCCAATAAAAGATCTTACTGGCTTTAAGTTTCTTTTCTTTGAAAATTATTTTCTGCTAGGTCTTAAGAAAATAAAGTGGAACAGTGGTTTGCATCTTATTTGAGAAAGATAGATAACCTTGAGTCTTAAACCTTCTCTGGCATTTTCTTGATCTTCACTAACCATGACCAAGGTAGAATGGTCTCATCTGCAAATTACTAAAAATAATCAGCTCTGGGAAGTGACCTTGGATGAAGCAATGTTAAATTGGCCAGGAAATTTTTTTGAGGCATCACTGTTATTAACTCGCAATTTTTTCATTTCACTCTGCCACTGATGCTTGGCAGGTTATAATTTTTCATTTTCGCACTTGGATGAAACTCAGTGAAGTAGAGATTATGGAGATAGTAGTGGAGAATTTTTACAAAGGGATTTCCCCCCTCACTCCATAATATTATATGGCTACAAAATGGATTTCTATTGGAGACAACTTATCAGTTGAAGATACGTAATCAGATTGTTAAGATAACAGTACTGACCTACACCATATTTAAAAATTTTTTAAAGTGCTGCCTTCTGTATACAGAGTTGATGTTATGACCAATTTATATAGTTGGAAACATTTCCTTAGTGGAGATGGTTTAGGCTGATTCTTCTTTGACAACTCCATGCTTTCAAGAGTTTATTTGCTGGGATTAAAGAAAATGTCTATGAAAACAGAAAACACTTCTTTATACAGAGATGTATAGAAATAAACTTGTACTACTATTAATGAACTAGGAGCTAATTTTAGATAGGTGGCATCTATTTTTGGTGCATCCTTCCTCCTTCTTTACCTCCATAAAACCAGTCACAGTGCCAGTAGTCTGGTGATGACCACTTATATCCAGATTCTTCCAGAATCTCCTTTCAGCATGCTATTCACTAGCCATCTTATGATAGGCACTAAATAGGTAAGTTGTTATTCCCTCAAGTAAAAGAGGACAGAATATTCATTTTAAAAATAAAGAATACTATAATAAGGAACATAGTAAATCAGAGAACAAATTTGAGTTTGGCAATATCCCTTAAATCCGAAGACAATATTTAAATGGGTAGCTAGAATAGAGACTTAGAGACCAGTCTCCTCCAGTCTTAAAAAACTAAGAAATGTAGGGGTGCCTGGGTGGCACAGTCGGTTGAGCGTCCAACTCTTGATCTTGGCTCAGGTCATGATCTTGTGGTTTGTGGGTTCGAGGCCCGCAACGGGCTCTATACTGATGACGCGAAGCCTGCTTGGGATTCTGTCTCTCCTTCTCTCTGCCTCTCCCCAGCTTGTGCTCTCTCTCTCTCTCAAAATAAATTAAAAATTTTTTAAAAATTAAAAAAAATGAGAAATGCCTACTTGAGTCACTAATTCCCTTAACTTATTTTGATTTGATCATTAGTATCCAATTGCACCCAGGGTAGTGTCAAGCTAGAATACCAAACCAGGGACAACTATTTACTAGGACAACCATTACTTTCTTCCTGAAAATCTTTATGTGTCATCACCGTGTTACTTAAAAAGAAAGTCAGGGCTGCCTGAGTGGCTCAGTCAGTTAAGCACTGGACTCTTGATTTCAGCTCAGGTCATTATCTCACCATCATGAGATCAAGCCCTGAGTGCAGCTCCACCCTGGGCATGGTACCTGCTTAAGATTCTCTGTCTTCCTTTCCCTCTGCCCCTCCCCAACTTGTGCACACCCCCAAAAATAAATAAATAAATAAATAAATAAACAAACAAACAAACAAATAAATAAATATTAAACTGCTACTGTCCCCCAGAACATATGAATTTGAGGTCTTGTATCTAATTGTAGAATAAAATATTTTGTTCCCCTAAGAAAACTGAGTTAAACACTATTTCACCACAGACATTATAATTACCTCACAATATAATTTTGATATAAATGGGACTGCTACCTATCTTTTTTTTGTCTAACCACTGGCAAAATATGTAAATTGACAGAAGAGCTGCATAGCAAAGGGCTTCCTTTGAGTGACTACAGCATCTTAGCGTTGAACAGATCAAATGCTTTTACAGCAACAGTTTAGAGTAATATTTTGTTTTTAAGTGAAGTTCCAAAATGATATACAGAAATGAAATTAACCATTTCATTGAGATAAAGAGGTAAAGTTTCCAATCTAAAATTTTTAAAAAAGAGGATTGGGGGGCGCCTGGGTGGCTCAGTCAGTTAAGCGTCCGACTTCAGCTCAGGTCACGATCTCGCAGTCCGTGAGTTCGAGCCCCGCGTCGGGCTCTGGGCTGATGGCTCAGAGCCTTGAGCCTGCTTCTGATTCTGTGTCTCCCTCTCTCTCTGCCCCTCCTCCGTTCATACTCTGTCTCTCTCTGTCTCAAAAATAAAAATAAATGTTAAAAAAATTTAAAAAATAATAATAAAAAAGAGGATTGGTAAGATGATAATATCAAACATACACCTTTATTAATCTGCATGATACACAGTACATGCTAAAATTTTAAGAAATATAATTACAATAAGTTATTTTAATACAAATAATAAAGGTAAAACAAAGATGATACATTTTAAATGTAATATAGTTCCTTAATTAATTTTTGCATTTTTTAATAGACATGTTTAATAAAATGTTTTTGTTATAAATACTAATTAATAGCAAATAGTCCACCAAATAGCATATAGTCAATAATAAGATATTTGTTTTTCTATCAGCCTCTGAAGTGGAAAAAAAGGGAAAAAAAGCAGGAGGAAGAGGGACCAAAGGAAGAGACTGCTCCTTTCTTTCTTTCTCTAAAGCTCTAGAGAGACAAATACAATGCTCCAAAGATTAGAATCAGGTCTACTCTTGTCCTACTGGGCAGGCTCCATTTCAAGCAAAAGGTAGAGTAGTTTGGCTTGTTCCTCTATAAAAGCTGGTAACACAGAGAAAGTTAGCCTAGATTTTCTATGCATTAAGGTAGCAGTATTTGGTGCACAAGCTACAGAGAAACCTATTAAAATTTCCTACTTTTGAAAAATAATGTCAAGATTCATCATTTATATTGTGAAAATTGCTGATTTGACCCTTCCACAGAAAATACTGAAAACTGAAAGACTAAATAGCATACAATCATTCATCCTAGCAGTAAGTAATAAGAAATAAGGATGGAATATATTTTATTAGAAGATCTACTACAATAGGAGTACTTTATATTTTAATAATAAAAGGAAATTCTTAGCCATAACTTGGACATATTTTTTTCTTGCAAAATTATTAAATTTTTAAAAGCAATCCATTTTGTTATTCTTGTATTACAAGACATTCCATAAAATGTTCACCACTTCAAGGTAATTCTATTTGTTCAAAATTGCATTCTTTTTAAAATAGCATTTCTAGTATTAAAGGAAATAAGCAAAATCTCAGTCGGTCATTTTTTGTTTTAAGTAGTCAAATTATTAAATTAAAATTCCAAAAAGGCATTTTTAAAGGAAAAGTAGTTTGAACAATTACCTTTCTTATCAATAAGGTAAACTGAGCCAAATCGTCAAAAATAAGTATTACCTATTACTAACTTTTGTTTTTATCATAGACTGAGGTAATATAAACAAAAATATAAACAGTTAAGTTATAGCTAGACTTTCTTAAGGAACACTGATATCAAGGACTACTTACAGCATCTGGAAAATCCTTTTGTAGATGCAGAAATACAGCAGACATCTTTGGTACCATTACAGTACTGAGACATGCCGCCTGAGGGGCAGGAAACGCTGCCTCATGCCCTATAACTTGTGTCTTCAACTTTCAGAAACTGGACGGACTAGGCATGTTAAATATTTCCTTATTACCTTACCTTTATATTTTTTAAGAAAAGCCAAGAAAAACATCCAGTGCCTTGTTTTATTCATGAGACTGTGCCAGAAATCACTAATAGAAATAAATAGAAATAAAGTTAGGAAATCTCAGCCAAAGCCAAAGATTTCTCTAGACTTTAGTCTTCTCTCTTGAGTGTAGCTTTATGTATGATGCAACCCTCACTTTATAATGCACAGACATGTTCAATACTAAAATGACTGTATTAACAGAAAAAAAGTCATAATACTCTGCCTCTGAAATACCAAGGGCGAAGAAGATCTATGAAATGGACAAGAGTGCTTCAATTTAAGTAACACCAGAATTAAACAGCATAGAGAGAGATGATTAGAGCTCAAGAAACCTTTCTCTCGTAGCTGTTTAGGCATTCACTTTCCCTTACTTTCCCTTGCTTTTGAATGGACTCCCCCAACTCTCCTGCGCTGTCAAAGTTTTCTATGAAAAACACCAAGATTATTTTTACTTATACCAAGTATTTTGAGTGCCTAAGACTTGCGCACACACTTAGAAAGTATAACATGTTACTGTGAAGTTGGAAAAAGGATTATTCTCCCCAATCAACAGGTTCTTTAATTCAAAACAGTAAAATATAATATAATATAGTATAATATAATATAATATAATATAATATAATATGATATATATACACACAGTGATAGCTAATAATAGACATGAAAATGATTTACTAATGAAAAATAGAGCTAAGAAAAAAGATTTGAGATAATTTAATGACCACAAATAATGTGTATCAAAAATGCTATATCAGTTTTTAATTACTTATCATAATGCATTTACTAAATGAATATAATGGCACTTTAGAAAAGAGAAATATTTCAGGTAGGATAGCAGGAAAAAAACTTAAGCAGTTAAAAAAATAAAAAAGAGATTTTTGTCTTTCAAATAAGTCACAGGCGAAGCTGACGTTGCTGTATGGACTACACTTTAGAATCACTGACTTAGGGATTCCTCTATGTTTGAGATTGTTCAGCATAGATGAGGTAGACACTCAAACTGTAGAAGATCTGAGGCAGGAGACTATGTGAGAATAGCTATTTCAGAGACTGAAGGTACATGGTACAAACAAATCATGACAAAATGCTACCTAGCATCTTCCTAGGTGTCACATGTGTGGGAAGAGGGGTGAGGAAGAGGTCCTCGTGCTGCCCTCATGAAACTTGAAGGATTGGGACCTGAAAGAAGTCACTCTAAAAAAAGCTCTGGCCACTGATTTTGCTATGGATCTCATCCACTCAGCTTAAGACCTGAATAGGAAAAAGATAAGCCTCCCCAAACAAGAAGGAATTCTCCAGCACACTGCCTCCAGACTGTATCTGCACCGTTAGCTCTCCTGGGCTTCAAGCCTGCTGGCCCATACTACAGATTTGGGCTTGCCAGCCTCCATAATCACACCATCCATACTCTGTTGTCTGTCTTTAGCCAAATTTCCTTATCTCTGTCTTTGACATCTGTTTGAGTACACCACTGAGCGATCCTGCATGAATTTATAAGTATGAACATCTTTTGGAGATTCTTTGCCAAAAACAGGAATTAAAAAAAAATGAGCAAAGGGAAAGGAGCCAAGTATAATTTACTCATATTTTATTTAAATCCACCCTGTTTTTAAAAGTTAAAAAAAAGGCCTAATCAAATATCTGCCTCGTTCTTGGGCTGAAGCACAGTCTATAGCATATCTTTTATCTTGGTTGGGCTGTAATACATTTTTGAATTCTAGTAAGGAGACTGAACCAATAATCAAAAGCTCCAACAAACAAAAGCCCAGGACCAGAGGGTTTCACTGGTGAATTCCACCAAATATTCAAAGAAGATTTAATGCCTATCCTTCTCAAATTCCTCCAAAACAATGAAGAGGAGGGAATGCCTCCAAACTCATTTTATGAGGCCAGCATTATCCTGACACCAAAACCAGACAAGGACACAAAAAAAGAAAGAAGGAAAGTTAAAAGAGGAGAGGGGAGGGGAAGAAGGAGAGGGGAGTGAAGGGGAGAGGAAGAGATGGGGGAAGAGAGGAAATCAGGCCAATATCCTTGATGAACATAGATGCAAAAATTTCAAAATGTAGCAGAACAAATTCAACAATATATTAAAAGAATCATACACCATGACCAAGTGGCATATTGGGATTTATTTGTCTCACCTACTGAGAACAACCCTTCTGAGAACAAACATGAACATTTCTGCAAAGCAACATTGCTAATTAAACAATACCTAACAGGCCAAAGTTAACTATCAAGAGATATTCACCAAAGTAATCCCACTGCCACTTTTGCTTAGTTGTGGGAAGAAGCAAACCCTCATGGCTCTGGAAAAATGAAAAATTCATATTAAAAGTAATTTTAATTTCTTAAGTTACAGCTCTAAATATTTCTGAGACTTCTCAACTCTGACCTTCAACTCCAGCAGCAGTGCTCCTCTTCAGTCACCCCATTCCCAGGGTCACATCCTGGGCCACCATCACCTCAAACAGCTTAAATTTCCCACTGATTATAGTCCTCATCATTCCAAAAATCTTACTCCATTGCTACTGATACCTTTGATCTTGAAACTCACTGGAGTTTCTGATGCTCTGACCACCTCTACTTTCTTGGAGGTCATCATCCACTCCCCACCCCACCCCAGCTCTGCCATGTCCCTGTCTAAATACCTTCTGATACAACCTAGACTTTATGGCACATCATTTCAACAAATTTCTTATCAAAAATCCATTCCCTCTGCTCCAGCCCTGCTAACAAAGGCCTTTCTCAGACCTATCATTTGCCCTCTATGCTCCTGTGCCCAGATTCCTGAAGACTAATGCAGACACCATGCTAAAAATACACTGCCTCTCACCCCAGCTGAGCTCCCCAGGCCACTAAGCTCCCCTTTGGTTGGTCATCTTTTCCATTCCCCTCAGTGACTATCCCTAATGTCCATTATTCTCTCCAGCACTGTATCTCATCCCAAACCTCTTCTCCTTTAGCAAATAGTTCCTCAGAGTATTATCAAAAAGCATCTTTCTCACTCTCCATTTCCCAGAGATATATGTACCTAGAATCATGCCATCTTTTCCTCATGCCCTAAAGGAAGAAACTTCTACCTTAGGCTGGTCCCTCCATCTGTACTTTAAATCCCATTCGCTCTCAGTTACTCAAGATCTTTATATTATCAATGATCTTTTCTCTTTGCTGCATCATCAACTTCCTCTCAACTAGATCCTTCCTTCAGCAACATATAAATATGTTCACATTTCTCCCAGCATAATAAAAATCCTACCTTTGACTTATGCTTACTTCTTCCCTTCCCAAGTACCCTTTTATAAGTATACTCCCTGTCTCCATATCCCCTTTTGCATCTCTCAACCTTTTGCAATTTGCTGCTACTTCAACCACACTATTGGTATTACTCTCACTAAGATCATTTAAATGACTTTCAAGTTTCTAAGTTTAAAGGCCAGGTTTCCATTCTCTTACTTGAGCTCCCTACAATATTTGATACTACTCATCAATTTCCCCTCTTCAAGTGCTCTCCTGGTTTAAATTTTTTTAATGTTTATTTACTTTTGAGAGAGAGAGAGAGAGAGAGAGAGAGAGAGAGCAGGGGAGGGGCAGAGAGACAGGGAGGCACAGAATCGGAAGCAGGCATCAGGCTCTGAGCTGTCAGCACAGAGCCTGATGCAGGGCTCGAACCCATGAACCATGAGATCATGACCTGAGCCAAAGTCAGATGCTCAACCGACTGAGCCACTCAGGCGCCCCATCTCCTGGTTTTAGAGTAACATTATCCCTTGTTTCTCTTCTTCTCTAACTAGTTTTTCTGTTTCCAGGATTCTTCTTCCTACACGTATCAAAAAAAAATGTTTAAAAACACACTGAATGGCATCCCAGTGGATCTTCTGGGCTGAGCCACATGACATGTCATGACAATGTCATGACAATATCATGCAGGTTGTGACTGTGAGCACTCACAGCTCCATGGGCTTTAATAGTCTGTATGCCATAATCGTGGAGTTTGGTGGCAATGTCACTTTACACGAAGTCATATATGGTGCTATCAGCTGCCCTGAGAAAGAGAAAGGGGGCTTCACTGCTGTGCCAGAAAACAATTAAATTTGGGAAAGTATATACTGTCATACACCTAGGGAAATAAGGATTCCCTAGATGTTTGATGGCCTGCTTTTCCGTCACTCGTAAAGTATTGTGCACTTGGCCCTGAGGCTTGCTAACATTTTAATTAGTGAGCAAGATGCCTGCAAAATTGGTGACTGGTTGCTTCAAGAAGCTGGAAGATTCGCTGTGTTTCCAGAGACTTCTTACCATCTAGAGAACACATACATCCACCAAGCCCCAGAGCTCCTGAAAGACCGTAACACCCAAAGTTGACACCTATTCTTCTATCATTCTCTAGCAAATGACCACGAAAGAGGTGCCTTACTCAGGGGAGCATCAGTATGTGCTCTACACCATAGAGGCCTATTATCTTCATCCATTTCTCTCAGCAGCTGTCTTCACAGACTCCATCTCTGGGAAAAGACAAGATCATCTGCTGCTGCTAAGTGCAGAACTTCTGGTTGACTTTAACTCTTTAAAACCTAAATTTGGCTGATTTTAAACCTATATCAAGATAAACTATTGCTTTGTTTCTATTCATTTTTTTTTTACTTTATTTAAATCCAAGTTAGTTAACATAATAGTGTAATAATGGTTTCAGGAGTAGAATTTAGTGATTCATCACTTACATTATAATACCCAATGCTCATCCCAACAAGTGTTTTCCTACGCCCATCACCAATTTAGCCCATCCCCCATCCAACACTTCTCCAGCAAATCTCAGTTTGTTCTCTGCATTTAAGAGTTTCTTATCGTTTGCCTCCCTCTCTGTTTTTATCTTATTTTTACTTCCCTTCAGCTATGTTCATCTGCTTTCTTTCTTAAATTCCACAAATGAGTGAAATCATAGGATATTTGTCCTTCTCTGACTTATTTTACTCAGCATAAGACATTCTAGTTCCATCCACGTTGCAGCAAATGGCAAGATTTCAATCGTTTGATCACCAATATTCCATTGTATATATACACCACATCTTCTTTATTCATTCATCAGTGGATAGATATTTAGGCTCTTTCCATAATTATTCATTTTTAAAGAGGATATAGAAGAAAAATATTTGTAGGAGGGATTTTTAGAAAATAAATTTAAAACTCAAAAAAAAGAAAGAAAAAGAATTGCCAGAATGTAAATTTTACATCAATTAAAACTGTTACATTATAACAAAAAATAATAAATATAAATTCAATGCTCCGTAAGCATGATAAATTTGACATTAACAGCATATAAACTTTACAAATCAGTGTATTTCAATCAACAGATGGCTGCTTTCAAGATGGTATGGGAGGGGCGCCTGGGTGGCTCAGTCGGTTAAGCATCCGACTTTGGCTCAGGTCATGATCTCACGGGGTTCATGGGTTCGAGCCCCGCATCGGGTTCTGTGATGACAGCTCAGAGCCTGGAGCCTTCTTCGGATTCTGTGTCTCCCTCTCTCTCTGCCCCTCCCCTGCTCATGCTCTGTCTCTCTCTGTCTCAAAAATAAATAAACATTAAAAAAATTTTTTTAATTAAAAAAAAAGATGGTATGGGAAAGGAATGGAGAGGAAAACACTGATCTTTCTTTATTTTTTTTTGAAGTTTATTAATTTTTGAGAGAGAGAGAGAGACAGAGTGTTAGTGGGGGAGGGAGACACAGAATCTGAAGCAGGTTCCAGGCTCTGAGCTGTCAGCCCAGAGCCCAATGCAGAACTTGGACTCACGAACCTCGAGATCATGACCTGAGCCAAAGTAGGACACTTAACCAACTAAGCCACCAGGTGGCCCAGGAAAATGCTGATCTTAAGCGTGCATTAAAGTCTTCTACACTGTTCCAGGGGACACAGTATATTCTTTACAAAATATAAAACTAAACCAAAATTAATTAAACTCTATCCATCTTACATGAGTAATCTTTAAAAATGTAAGAATTTCTTTAAAAAGGAAGAGAAAATTAAAACTAAACTAAGTAAAAGACATGAAAGAATAAAGAATACAATAGAAATCAATGAAACTGAAAATAATAGAAGAATTTAATTAAACCATAAACTGATTCTTTGAAATAATCAAGAAAAAATAGCCAGACAGGGGTAAAAAAAGAGAGAAGACACAGATTTTTCACTTTCAGGAATCAGAGATATGGCATCATTCCAAATGCTATAGCTATTACTTAAGAAAATATCATGAAAAACTTTACACCAATAAATTCTACAACTTAGATAAAACTGAAAAAAATGGTTTCAAAC
Source organism: Panthera uncia (assembly GCF_023721935.1). NCBI lineage: Eukaryota > Metazoa > Chordata > Mammalia > Carnivora > Felidae > Panthera > Panthera uncia. Next base: position 89,869,899 of record NC_064810.1, read on the forward strand.
TGTCAAAGCTCACTCAAGAAGAAACAGGTAGCCATTTATACCTCTGTACCTTTTACAGAAATTGTATCTGTAGCTAACACCCTATCCACAAGTAAAAATCTATACCCAGACAGCTTCACCAGAAAAGTTTCCTAAATATTTATGGAAGAGATAATCTCAACACCAAATAAAATCGTCCAGAAAACTGAGGAGGAGGAATATTTCCCAATTCATTCTATAAAACTATCATTACCCTACTACAATTATGTTGCAAGAAAAAGATAATTGAGACCAATATGCCTCACTTTAAAAAATGCAAAACTTGAAAACAAAATTTAGGCCAATGGAAACCAACAATATATAAATGATGGAGTGGGGTTTATTCATTTACTCCAGAAATGCAAGGTTGGCTTAACATTCAAACAGTAATTAATATAGTTCACCATATTTCAGACTGAAAAAAGAAAAACAAGATCATTCTAATGTATGCATAAAAATTATATGACAAAATCCCTTATCCATTCATGCTAAAAATTTTTAGCACATCTGGAATAACAGAGAATTTTCTCAGCCTGATCAAGGGCATTGACCAAAAATCCTCCATTTAACATCACACTTAATCTCTTTTCCTAAGATCAAGAAAAACATAAAGATGTTTGTCACCACTTATATACAACATCACTCTGGAGATTCAAGCTAGAGCAGTTGTAAGTGTGTGTGTGTGTGTGTGTGTGTGTGTGTGTGTGTGAGTGAGTTGAGGGGAATGGGGAGTCTAAAATAATAAAAGGATAGGGTGCCTGGGTAGCTCAGTCAGTTAAGCTTCTGACTCTGGATTTTGGCTTAGGGCATGATCTCACAGTTTGTGGGTTCGAGTCCCATATTGGGATCCATGCTGGCAGCACAGAGCCTAAGACATTCTCTCTCTCCCTCTCTCTGCCTCTCCCCTGGTCATGTTCTCTCTCAAAATAAATAAAGCTTAAAAAAATTTTTAATTAAAATAAAATAATAAAAGGCATTCAGATTGGAAAGGAAGAACTAAAACTGCCTTTGCAAATAATCTTATAGGACATGATAATCTATACAAATAATCCAGTGGAATCTACAACAAAAAACAAATACTAGAAATAATGAGTTTTAGCATGGTAGTAAGATCCACGGTCAACATATAATATATAAAAAGAACTGTATTTCTATAAGCTAGTAATGAATCATCATAAATTCAAATTTTGAAAAAAAAATGCCCTTAACACATATAAAAATATGAAATATTTAGGACAAAATAAGTAACTCTGACAAAATGTACAAGACTTGTGAAATAAAAACTGTAAAATATTGCTAAGAGAATTTAAAGAAGACATCTGTACACAGAGAGGCATGCCTTATCCATAGGTTAAAAGAAACAACAATGTGAAGATGTCAATTCTCCCCAAATTGATACGATTCAACATATCCCAGAACAAAATCCTAGCTGGATTTCTGTATTAAATTGAAAGCTGATGCTAAAACTCATGTAGAAATGCAAAGGGCCTAGAATAACCAAAACAACTTTGAAGAACAAAACTGTAGGGCTTTTAATCAAGTAGAATTATCTACTTGATTAAAAGATTTTATTATATAGCTAGTATCAAGAAAGCGTAGTAGTGGCTCAGACAGAGATAAGCAAATAGATCAACAGAACAAAACAGATATTCCAAAAAGAGGCATATATATATATATGGACAACTGATTTTTTTACAAAGGCAAAAAAGGCAATTCACTGGAGAAAGAATAGTCTTTTGAACAACTGATGCTGAAACAAGTGAAAATCACTATACAGAAAAAAGAAAAATAAAAAAAGTTGATCCATGCCTTAATCCTTATATAAAAATTACTCATAATGAATCACAGACTTAAATTCTAAAAAATTAAAACATTTAGAATAATGCATAAAAGAAAACCTTGTGCGCCTGATTGTAGACAAAGATTTCTTAGTATGATACTGAAAAAGCATAATCCATAAAAGAACAAAATGACAAATTGGATTTCACCAAAATCAAAAACTTCTATTCGAAAGACCGTTAAGAAGAATGAAAAGACAAGCCACAGACTAGGAAAATATATTTGCAAGACACCTATATGATAAAGAATTTGTATCTAAAATGTATAAAGAACTCTTAATTGAAAATTTGGCCAAAGATTAAAACAAACACATTATCAAGAAATATAAATGGATCACAATAAGCAAATGAAAAGATACTTAACATCATTAGTCATAAGAGAAATGAACATTAAAACCACAAAGATATACAATTATACTTCTCTAAGAATGGCTAAAATTAGAAAGCCTGGCCATGGAAAGTGGCAACAAAACTGAGGAGAACCTGAAAATCTCATATATTGCTGACTGGAATGTAAATGATACAACTACTTTGGAAAACAGTTTGGCAGTTTCTTAAAAATTTATACACAGACCTACCATATAGCCCAACCATTCCACTCCTAGATATTTCCCCAAGAGAAATAAAAGCAGAAGCCCAGATATAATCTTGTATGTGAATGTCCATAGTAGCTTTATTTATAAGAGCCAAAAACTAGAAGATCTTAAATGTTTATCAACAGGTAAATAAACAAATTGTATCATGTTCATATAATAGAATGTTTCTTCAAAGAAAATAAACTATTAATATACACAACAATACAAGTGTTATATCAAAACTATACTTCAGGAAACACAAAACAGCACATACGATATTATCCATTTACACAAAATTATGGAAAATGAAAACCAATATATAATAACAGAAAGCATATCAGTGGTTGCCCAGGGAAATAAAGGCAGGGGCAGGAACAGGAGGAACTACAAACAGGCCTGAGGAAACTTTTGGGCCTGATGGCTATGTTCACTATAATGTGGTTATGATTTCACTGGTATGTTAATATGTCAGAATTCATAAACTGCATACTTTATATGTACCTTATTGTATGTCACTCATACCTCAATAAAGGTAAAAATAAAGCTCTAAAAACATAAAAAAGAAATAAGGCCTCTAAAATGTTAGGATTCACTGATTTTCACTTGAACCATTAAACATGTGTACATTGAAATGTTCATTTTCATTCCAAAGATACTATTTGCCAGGTTCATCTTTCAGTTGTTGATATAAAAGACTCCAGCACCAAAAAATGTTAGATATTCAATACATGGTCACTTATTTTATCCAAAGTCCTCTAATTTTCATAATCATCACAAGCAATCAGCAAGGGGTGAAACTATCATTTATTCACTAGAAAAATACTTACTGAGTGTTACAGTCTGTGCTAGGTAATAAAATACAGTAAATAAAAATGAGTTTCCACCATCAAGAAGGTCATGGTCTAGTGGGGAAGATAGGAATTTTTGAAGCTAATGTTCAAAAGATGTGGCAAGTGCAATATTAAAGATATGCAGAAGTGTGTTCATGGCATAATGTGAGCAAGGAAGAGGCATACCTAACTGGCTGGGGACAATAAATACAATGCAGGCTAGGGGAGGGAAAGCTTTGCAAAGGAAGAAACTTCTAAACCATATGTAAATAGTAACATTAAGATAACATGATAATTCAGTTACAAAAATAAATCTCTTCCTTTTAGTACCTTTTAGTACCTACTGACATGTTCCTTTAAAAGAGAAGGGATGATTCTGAAAGGTAGTACCTGTGTGCATATCACCCGTACTTCCAAAATATTAAAATATTTTGGCAAAATAATGGATAAAATGTTAAGAAAAGATTCTAGATAAGAATATAAAGGTAAAGGTTTTTAGTAATAGCTTTAATAAATAATTCACTTTTTTATTCATGTGCAAGTAATGGAACAGATATATAATGGAGCTAGGACAGAGAATGCATCTGTATGCTGGCCTTATTATTTTAATTACTTAGGATGAATTTATTCTTTAAAGAATATATTCAGTCTAAATCTTACTACCAATAGATTCATGCTTAACTTCTTGTAGTATTATAGACCTTGAGGAGTTCCACAAGAATTGTGGAACTTATGAAGGTAAAGAAGAATAGTAATGGAAGTATTCTAACACGATTTGGGTTCCATGTTATTTAAATATTCTATTATTGCAGTATCCATCAGAATAACAACACTATAGCTAATCTCATCAAGGTCAAGGATAGGAATAAGCTGAGATAAAAACTAGAATTTATCACCGCTTTAACTGAGGATATCTAAAAGATTAATAATTCCAACCTTGAATATTGAACAGATCCCGTCTACATATATAGATGGCCAAATAATCCTTTCCTTTACCCACTTCTAATACATGCATGTGTTGGAATATATATATATGTATATGTACATATATATATATATATACACATACACACACATTTACATATGTGTATGTAAATATACACACACACTCTCACATATATAACATCAGCTGGCATCAATGAATACATGCCTTTAACATTAGGAGAGAATTCTCTATCCCACGATCTAGGCAAAGGAAAAATAAATCTTTACAGTTTTATGATCATGCAAATAGCCAAGAAATGAGTCAAATATTATCAACATCTAACGTCAACACTGAGGGAGCCAAAGTGCTAATGGAAGTTACATTTTCTCCTTGGCATATTTAGTGTTTTAAGAGTGTCCAATATGTTCATAGTATATCAAATGAGAAAATTTCAGGCAGTAGAGACAGCATGTACATAGAATGAGCTGAGAAATACTGAGGGATATCTAATGAGGTTATGGAACAATCAGTGCAGCTTGCCTGCTGACTGTTCATTAGCCACCCTAAAAGAGCCAGAGGTGCCCCCTCTTCCTGCCAGCAGCTGCTGAACCAAAAGGAAGAATCACTGGAGTTCAAGAGCACAAACATCATACAATCAGAAAATGTTAGAGCTGGAAAGGCTCTAAAAGGTCACATAGTAACAGTGTCCAAATCAGTAGGTCATGGTTACACTTCAGTGATTCTATGAACCTCTTGAAATTATATACAAAGATCTGTGTACACATGCAGAAGAACCATTTATCTAGTTGAATCATTTCATTTAATGGATGGGGAAACAGTTCCACTGATACTCACAACTCACTAGTACTAAATCAGAGACAAGATTTCTTGAGTCCCAGCTATTTGTTTTTGCTAACACACCAAGTATTAAGTATTAAAAATCTTAACTGCAGCAGAAAAAGACAGACAGCTGCAATCCCTAATCTGAGATTTTCAAAAATATTCAATACACCCTGTGTAATCACTCAATAAACTCTCCAAGAGTCCATTTATACTGCCCTTCCTTGTCAAAGTGCCAAACATAACCTGTGTGATATTTGTGTTCTGGCAGCCCTTGCAAGTGAATCAATATCTGACACAAGTAGCTGCTCATGCCCTACTGGCATCTCAGAAACCAAAGGTAGTCTGTCAGAACACTCAAGGAAGAAACTAGAGGATACAAAAAGGTTTGAGAATATAAGTGTTCAAGGGCAGAGCTATGCAGTAACTTATACTGCCTTGTGTATAGTTGATGCTCAGCAAATGTTTGCTGAACTGAATTGAACTGATGTGTAAACCATCTGACAAATGGTCACCCTGACCATTACCAAAGGAGGAAGAATTCTTGCTCAAGAATTGCTTCCCTTATGAATACACTAAGGCTATTTTTTTTTTAATTAGCTTTCCTTAAGCAACTCCATACATATTCATCAATGTTTCAGTTATTCCAAAATACCTCTGATTTTACAAACAGAAGCCAGGGCTTTACAAGTTCGATAAATTTACAAGACTTTCTCTCAGTGTTGCTGATATCTAGATCTAGACCTAGATATAGATATATAGATGAAATCTCTCTAGTAAGATATTTTGGCTAATAAGAATCTCTCATCAAATTAATTAACATCATTAGATTCACTTTCAGATGGTTTGACAGTGGTCTTTGGGGTCTAATAACATATTGCTAATGTGGGCAAGCTGCCACTGGACTAAATATGATTTTGTACAAAGTAAATTCTCCATCTCAAATATAAATAAAGTGTTTTCCTCTGCAAAACCTGCTTCTTTCCCTATTAACTACTGTGATTAGAAGCATATTATCTAGTCCCCAGTCCAAAAAGTTTACTAAACTTTTCTCTTACCTAAAACATCTACTGAATAAGGATACCCAAATATATCTTATCTATCAAATTCACAACTTCCTTTTTCCATGGCCAATGCTTTCTTATAGGCCCTCATCAGCATGAGCCAGAACTCACAATTCTTGCTACCTTTAATTGTTCCCATTCTAGTTATTCCTTCAATGACATCAGAATTCATTTTCTAAAAAGCAAATTTAATCATTTTTACTCTTGCCTGAAACCTATTAGTGGCCTCCTACTGCATTCAAGTAAACTCAGATTTTTACCTTAAAATTAAAGGTAATTAAAGCTTGGTGTTCTTTCCATTCTCTTGTGCGGCAACCCGTAACATCTCCTACAGGCTCTTTTAAACATCCTGCTTAGAGACCTTGTCAAGGTTCTTCATGTCAGCCTATTTTCTTTATTCTCTTAACTTTTAGCATATACTGTACCCGCTCTGTAAAACACTCTCTGACACTTTTTCCATGAGGCTTAGACGCTATCCTTCCTTCATGGCTTAGGCAAAGGCTGCAAAAAGAACCTTACCTGTCTCCCCCACAGGAAGTCAGTTATTTGCTTTCCAATCTAGCATTTTATCCATATTTCTATCAGCACATTTAAAACAATATTTTATGAAATATACATACTGAAGTAAAATATATTACCTGAACAAAATGAAAGTCAATTAAATATCAGTACCAAAAAGATATCTAGAATCCCCAAATATGCACACTTCCAACATCCCCATGGGCCAATGGAGGAATAACAAGGAAAATCAGGAAACATATTGTATTAAAAAATAATAAATACATGTTAGATAAAATTCATGAAATGGGGTGACAACAGTGAAAATCAGAGTGAGAACCTCCAAAAGCCTCTCCTACATAAAACCAACAAGAGAACTGGCAAAATTGTTAGAATCAACTTTTTCAAAACTCAAAATACCAAAGGCTTGCAGCATTCTTGTGAATGTTTATTCAAGAAAAATAACTGATCTCAGTAAAAACAGTGATCTTTGAGGAATTTGAATTTGCCCTACTCCTTTCCCCCATTAGTTGAAAATTAAGCACACGTATTTGTGGTGAATACTAGAAGACAGGGCACCTCTAAAAAAAAAAAAAAAAAAAAACAGTATGGGTCTGGAGCATCTTCAAACTCTCATTCCCAAAGAAATGTCATGATATGACCTATTTTATGGTTCCTAGAAGACTCATTTCAAGTTTCTCTATATTTGACCTAAATCAGATCTCACCCAGTGGGAAAAGCCTTTTTTTCCAAAGTCGTTTGTTGAAAACAATTACAAGAATGTTATTTTAATTTTTTTTAATGTTTATTTACTTTTGAGACAGAGAGAGACAGAGTATGAGCGAGGGAGGGGCAGAGAGAGAGGGAGACACAGAATCCAAAACAGGCTCCAGGCTCTGAGCTGGCAGCACAGAACCCGATGCAGGGCTCGAACCCACGAACCGTGAGATCATGACCTGAGCCAAAGTCGGATGCTCAACTGACTGAGCCACCCAGGCACCCCACACGAATATTATTTTAACTTTACAGTTGTCTAAAGCCTCTCATCTTGGCTTACAGATGGCTATCTTCTCTTTGTGTCTTCACATGGTCTTCCTTCTGTCCATGTCTATGTCCAAATTTATAAGGATGCCAGTGATATTGGATTAGGGCCCACCCTAATGACCCCATTTTAACCTAATCACCTCTGTAAAGATGCTATCACCAAATAATGACATGTTCTATGGTACTGGGGGCTAGAATTTCAACATGATTTTTTGTGGGGGCCACAATTCAGCCTATAACATCCCTCCTCAAACATAAAAAAAAGTTGTGCTACGGTTATGTTTTGGGGTCTTTTCAAATGTTTCGAAATAACGAGCCATATTTTTCAAAGTTTTTTCTATCACCTTTAAAGCATTATATTAAGGAAAAGTCCCTAAAGTCTCTAACTACGCTTTTGAAACTCAATTGTTACAGCAAAGTCAACAGTAGAACTTTGACAGTAGAATAGTAGAAAAAAAGAACAAATGGACTGATTTTAGTCCTGGCTCAGCCATTAACCATTGAATTTTCCCTGTATTTAGTACTTAAATAATGCATACTTTAATTCTTCACCTGGAAAAGGAAGTGGTTGGACTGAATCCCTCTGCAACTCCACAAGACCAAAGACTCTGATTCTATCTTGTCTTATTTTGCTACAGCAATTGGTGGGTTGAAGGTAGACTAGAAATAGTACAAGAACATTTATTTAAATGAAGAGATTAATATAAATTCAGTTGAGTTTGGAAATGTTTGCACAGCTGAAAACCATGAACCTTCCAAACTTCTTGGACAAATTTCATCCATTCTCTGAGGATAGACTGTTTTTGGATTTGTAAATGCACATGAATGTTGCTTTCAGCACAAAAAAAATACCTATGGTAGGTATCCCTCATAACAGTGCCTTATGTGACTCCAAAATTATTAAGGTTGAATATTCCAGCAGTCTTTATTTTCTTGAAAATTAGTCCTAGAAAATTAGAACTAATCACAATAGGCTATAGGACTTAAGTTATTAATTTATGAAAACTCCCTTGGATGCTCATAGATTCTATGATAAAATTCAAAGCATCTAGTTATTCACTTACTAAATGGTGTCCACATATTCTGAACTAGTAAATTAAAAAAGGTATACATCACCATATCCATATTTTAAATACACCACATGAGAACAGAATCAAGAATGAAATGGTCTTTCTTGACACAGGAGAAAGAAACATGCATTTGAAAGAGAATTCATGTCTCCTGATAAAAGTGCTTTTCTAAATTTGATACAGAGCATAATGATCAAAAGTTTCAGGAAAACGTGTTGGAAGACAATGATTCATATAAACATTCCCTTTGAGAAATAATCATGGACTATTACAACAAAGACTATAGGGTATGTTAGGACAATTTGAAACAACATCAATGCTGGAAGAAAAAAAAAACATGCCAATATTTCAGAAGCTTGTTTAAGACACAAAGAATCCTTCAGAAGGGACATCTATGTAAAATTACCAGCTGAGATGAATTCTTGAGGATACCAGCTATGTATAATTGGCATTATTTATTTAAACTTAATATAGATATTGGAGAAGAACAAGTGAGCTGACATTGAAAAGCAATTCTGTTAATATTCCACACTTGACAATGATAATGATAAATTATTTAAAGAGTGCCATATATATGAAACATTTAAGAGTATAAAACGCATGTTTGGGTTCTTTTTTAAATAACTATGTTAATGAACAGGCTAAGTCTAAAAGGGTTCTTTGACTACCTGAACCTTCTAACCCTCTAAGAGTCACAAATTTTGCTCAGACTGCTGCTGTTGTATAGTCAAAAAGGTACTATAGAGCATAGTAGAGCATGGTGCAGATGGCTATATAATCATGGTCTACAGTTATAAGATTCAGGTAATTGATATAATGGTGAAAAATGATACAGGGTTGAAAAAAGAACACCAGCAATATTAAGGCGTGTTATGGTGATCGAAAGTTCATGATGTACTTTCTAAGAGTACACCAATCACTCAAAATTGATAAAGTAATTCTTCCATTTAAGCAATACCCCATTCTACAAGTAATTTCTTACAAGATAGTGTCTCAAATGTTCTTATATGGTTGATTCACTTCTTATGGCTAAGTGCTCCCAGAGAATGGTTTACTCATTCTTGCTGACAATAGCCCTAGAAAATATAAGTACTTTACATACCTATAAAATACTTTTGAAGTACATAGCTCTCCTTTTCCTTTCAGAATACAAATCCCATTGCAAATTGTAATTAAGATTGGAGGTGGCCAAAAAAAAAAAAAAAAAAAAAGACTGGAGGTCACACTATTTTATAAGCAGGAGTATGAAGAGATTAACTGGCCAGCTTATTTTGCTAATCATGAAATAAAAACCCAACTCCTATTTCACTCACTGAGATACTCAAACAAAGGTTCTCAAGGGTGCATTCTCCAAACAGAAAGGCTCTTCCCACCTGTGGGATAGAAGCTGCATCCCCCGCCTTACTTATTCAATTCATTCAAATGTTTTCAATTCATCTAAGTTTCCCACCTCTATACTCTCCCCATGTTTTGAAAATTATACACTATCACTTTCCTCCAAACTTGAAACCAAGGGTTCTTGATTTTTTTTTAATTTCATCAAGATACAATTCACATAAATAAAATTCAACCATTTAAAGTGTATGATTCAATGGATTTTAGCAAATTCACAGAGTTGTACAACAATCACAATAGTTAATTTTAGAACATTTTCATCCTTCCCCGAAGAAACTCATACTCATTTTCATCCCATTCCCTCCTCTCCCAACACTAAGAAACCAATAATCTACTTTCTGTCTCTATGGAGATTTACCAATTCTGGACATTTCAATAAAAGGAATCACACAGTACGTGGTCTTTTGCGATTGGCTTCTTTGACTTACTGTAATGTTTTCAAGGTTCATCCATGTAGTAGAATATATCAATACTTCACTTTTATTGCCAGATAATATTCCAATACACAGGATTTTATTTACCCATTCATCAGCTGATGAACAACTGGGTTGTTTGTACTTTTAGGCTATTATGAATAATGCTGCTATGAACATTCATGTATAAGTCTTTGTGTAGATGAATACAGGTTTTCATTTTGCTTAGAAATATAGCTAGCAGTGGAATTTCTAGGTCATATGGAACTTCTATGCTGAATAATTTAAGGAACTACTAAACTGTTTTCCAAAACCACTGCACCCATTTGCATTCCCCTCATCAACCTATGAGGGTTCCAATTTCTCTACAACCTCACCAACACATTCTGTTTATCTGACTTTTTAATTACAGTCATCTTAGTGGGTATAAAGTGGTATGTTACTGTGATTTTGAACTGCATTTTCCCAATGTGTAATGATGCTTTTCATATGCTTATTTACCACTTGTATAACCTTTTTGGTAAAATATCTATTCAGATTCTTCATGCATTTTTAATTGGATTATTTGTGTTTTTAGTACCGAGTTGTAGGAATTACTTATATATTCTAGATATAAATCCCATATCAGATATATAATTTGAAAACATTTTCTCCCATAATATGGATCATTTTTTTCAACTTTATGATAATATAATTTCTAGCACAAAAGCTTTAAATGTTGATAAATCTAATTTATCTATTCTTCCTTTTGTTGTTTGTGCTTTTGGAGTCATATCTCAAAAATACTGCAAAGACCAAGGTCATTAAGATTTCTTCATAATTTTTTTCTAAGAGTTCTATAGTTTTAGCTCTTACATTTAGGGATCTGATCCATTTTAAATTAATTTTTGTGTATGGTGTGAAGTACAGCTATCTAACTTCATTCTTTGTATGAGCATATCCAGTTGTCTTAGCACTATTTCTTGAAAAGAATTCTTCTTTCTTCACTCAACTGTTTTGGTACTCTTGTCAAAAAACAATGGACTATAAAATTGAGTTTAATAACACAAAATTTAAGCGACAAGGTCACCTGAAAATTTTCAAAATAATAATCTGAGATTTAGCCAGTAACCATCAATGAAGTGGAAAAATGGCTAGCTAACATCCAGATGACAGGCAGAGTGTGTCAATGAAACACTGACTTTATCCACATCAATATAAGTAACAGAAGTGATAATAGGCTAGGAGATGAAAAAGCTGAAATCACACAGGTAGGCAATGATATCAAGTGTTTATAAGCCATAATAATGACTAAAGTCAAGTAGTTGGCTATGGAAATATTTTATGTAATTGATCTACTTTGAAGATATATGAGGAGCAGCCTCACAGGATAAGGTGGAGCATCTGTGAGCGTGAATAACAGGAACTAAACAGGATATAGAAACCAATTCCTTAGTAGCCTGATTCAGAATAGGGTTTAGATCCAATGGAGGATATGAATCAAGAAATGAAGATGGAAACCAAGTTATGCATACAAGGCAAATATGCAAAAGTTTGGGGAATGTCATGGAATTGTAAAAAAAAAAAAAAAATAGACTAGGAATTTACCCCAGATAACCCTAGATAGAAATTGAAAACAATTTCCACTTTTTGTTTAAAAAGAGGCTTTTCACACTGCATCCTTAGTAAGGAATGGCTTATGGATTTGTAGACATAGCACATCAATGCCTACAATAAGGAAGCATTTACTGAATCCTTGCTATATCCCAGGCACACTCTCTGTTGTTTTTACATGTATTATCTTGCCTAATTCTCATGAGTATCCATAAGAGGTTAACCCTATTATATTCATATTAGAGATAACAAAATTGAGATTTAAAAAAGTTAAGTATCTTATCTAAGTCTCAGAGCTATAAAACAGTTAAGTCTAGATTTAAAACCAGATTAAGCTGACTCCAAATTATTTGGTCTTCTGATTATACAGGTAAAGACAAAGAAAAACTGCATCAGCTTAGCCCTTTACTTAAAGTAATATATAAGTTGTATATGACTTGGATGCTAAAGATTAGAGGTTAATAGGGTTTCAAATCTTCATTGGTTATTAGTGTTACCACCAAACTAATCACCGGTATTAGAAATGTCTTGAGCTTTCTCTGATTTCTTCACCCAACATGTCATTTCTACCTGACATCCATCTCCTTTCCATTCCACATTCACAGAATATATTTCAGGTCATCATCACTCCAAGACTTGATAATTGTCATATTTACCAAAGTTTCCTGTTGGTTCGCCTTACATAAATCTAGGTGATTCAGTACTACAAAACTAATCCTGAAATGCAGCTTTAATCAAGGCACATCTACTCTAAAAAATATTCAATAATCTCCCCTCATGTTCATCAAATATAGCAAACTGACCTCCACATGCCAGGCCTCTACAACATAGCCATGTCTTCCCCATCCAGCCTAAACATCTTAGCCGCCTACAGCCAAACTGTATCATTTACTATCATTGAAAAATGTTCCATGCTTCCAAACTCGATGCATTTATTCATTCTTTTCCTTGGCATGAAATGCCTCCTCATGTCCTCCCACAGAAATCAAATCCACCTCAGGGCACCTGGGTGGCTCAGTCAGTTGAGCTTCCAACTCTTGATTTCAGCTCAGGTCATGATCTCAGGGTCATGGAATCAAGCCCAGGTCAGGGTCCATGCTGAGCGTGGAGCCTGCCTAAGATTCTCATTTTCTTTCTCTTTCTCTCTTTGTCTCTCTATCTCTCTCTGTCTCTCTCTCTCTCTCTCTCTCTCTCTCTCTCTCTCTCTTTCTCCTAAATACAGAGAACAAACAGAGTTGCTGGAGGGGAGTTAAGTGGGGGCATGGGCTAAATAAGTGGGTGATGGGCATTAAGGAGGGCAATTGTTGGGATGAGCACTGGGTGTTACATGTAAGTAATGAATCACTAAATTCTACTCCTGAAACAATTACTACACTATATGTTAACTAACTTGGATTTAAATTTATAAAAAATAAATCTATCTCACCCTCTGCCCTTCTCCCCCACTCACACTCTCTGAGAGAAAGAAAGAAAGAAAGAAAGAAAGAAAGAAAGAAAGAAAGAAAAAGATCCAATCCACCTCAAATGTCACATTGTATAAGAAACATCCCTGAAAACCAATTCCCTCAAGATAATGATTATAATGATTGATTCCTCTTTTAATTACATTTTTCTTGTATGGCTCATATGACTCTAAATTATTCTAGTTTTATGGATTTTCCTATTCTCTCTTTCTAGACTTCAATGAAAGCAAAACCTATATATTATTCTTCTCTGAATTCCATAAACACTTAGCAGATTCTTTGAAATTGTGGGCACTAAAAAATAATTGTTAGATTAAACTATTATTAAAGTTGAAACAATATAGTGGTGTGTTAATCAGAAATATCTTGGCTGTAAATGGCATGTGTTCCATCTAGCTTAAAGGGGGAATTGCTTTTGGTACATGTAAACAAACTATGAAAAATAAATGATAGGGCTGGCCTCCAAATGACAGATATTGACAGGACTATCTACTATGTTGCTGTGTATCTCCTTTGGGTTGGCTCTGCCCCCCCCCCCCCCATTACAGACTGAACTTGCCTACCTCCTCAGAGACAGCCACTAGCACCTTCTCAGTTTCCATTCTCTAACCTTCAGGACCAGAGAGAAAAGGAGTATTCTACAAAATTCACCCTTATCCCTGCATCTGTTTAAAAAATAGGGAGGGCACTTGCATGGATCAGTAAGCTAAGCATCAGACTGGATTTTGGCTCAGGTCATGATCTCACAGTTCATGAGATACGGCCCTTGATGAGATCAAGCCCCACATCAGGCTCTGTGCTAACCAGACAGAACCTGCTTGAGAATCCCTCTCTCCCTCCCTCCCTCTCTCTCTCTCTGCCCCTCTCCTGCACACATGTTCTCTCTCTCTCTCTCTCTCTCTCTCTCTCTCTCTCTCTCTCTGAAATAAACATTAAAAAAATTTTTAAATATGTGAAAAAAATCTCTTACTGGCCCAGCTTAGATCACTGAATTAACAACTGTGGACGAAAGTTGAGCATAGAAGGTGGTAGCTCTTGTTCAGGCCTCATAGATAAAGTGAGGTATTCATATGTGTGTACATTTTTTGGAGTGATGACTTACTCAGAAAATGAGGGAAGAGGCATTACGTGGAGAAAATACTTGATGTCCACTGTAAGTACCTAAAAGTTTCAGTGGTAATAACTGATTAACTGTTAAATAGTTGAGTAAAAAAAAAAAAAGGATTAAAGGAAAATCTTAGTCTATCAGTCTATGAACAGCATTTTGGAACACTTAGTAAAAAAAGAAAAAGATACACATCACACCTTTTACTTTCCCATTCTTCATATTATTGTTCTTTCTCCAACATTCTTACATGGGCAGGTTCAGATTTTGTACATAGTTTATGGATAAGTAAGGCTGTGCACAACTGTTCATAAATATGGAAAAGAAAATGGCTGCTTAGCATAACTGTTTGGGAATCTAATATTCTGTGATGGTTAAAATAATAGCCTTTCTTATGTAGCTTATCATTTTTTTCCTTGCATGACATTTATCTCCTCTAATATCATTATTGGAAATATCCATCATGTATCTCTCAGAGTATCATACGCACAGGACATCAAGAATCATAGTTTCAAATGGCCATAATGGCCAAGAAGACAACATAAATGAGTAAGAAATATGGTGCTGTAAGAAGTGCCTACTCGAAGTGGGCAGCTGCTATGCTGTTCCAGCCAACTGTTCATTGATAGAAGGCAAACTAGTGTGGTGAAATCATGTGGTTCTTTTTATTAAAAAAATTCCAGAAAGTCAGGGCTATATATGAAACCTCCTGATTTTTAAATGTGAGCCACTAATTTAAATATTGTTTCAAATGCTGTACGTGCCAAACAGACCAATTCATATCCTATGTAGATATATTCAAAAGTATTCATTGAATGAATGCTAATGTACACAATTAATGATTTGCAAATTAAATCATAGTTTTCTATTAATTACATTCTAATTGTAAAGATTACTTTCTCCAGAAGAAAATGTTGGTCTTAGTCCATTAAAACACTATTTAAAATTTTAACATTTACTTTAAGAACTATTCT
The DNA here is from genome assembly GCF_023721935.1 of Panthera uncia. Classification (NCBI taxonomy): domain Eukaryota; kingdom Metazoa; phylum Chordata; class Mammalia; order Carnivora; family Felidae; genus Panthera; species Panthera uncia. The sequence continues at coordinate 89,885,544 of NC_064810.1, forward strand.
TCTTTTGTTAATGGGAAGCATTAGGTAAATGTAATGCTAAAAATTATCTCTGAAGAACTTAGTCAAATGGATAATCAATTCACTCTTATAGATGCTCTCTCATATAATATTAAGTTATCACACAGCCAGCATTTACTGTCATTCTCATTTATTCCTTATTACTTAAATGTTTAAACTGCTCAATTTAATCTTCTTTACGAAGGCATTTAAAACCACTATCAGCCATAATGATATCTGAGTTTCTACAGTCCTCATTTGTTGTTTGTTATTTAATCACATGTTCCCAAGCTTCAAAGAGCTTTGTGACTAATCGGTGGAACAACAGAAAACATAATAAATTTGTTATTAGGAGATCCAGTTGGATTCAAATTTATTAGTTATTAGAACTTGGGAAAGGGAAATAAATGGTTTGCCATGTACTTCAGCAATAAGTGTATAGCACCAGTCAACTGAGGATACAAACAGAAAGAAATCAAGAATTTATTTGCCAACGAACTGTCAATTCCTGTCAAAAAAAAAAAAAAAAAGTAGATAAATATGAGAACCAGAAGGGACTACTTATAGAAACGACTATGAATAGATGCTGGGAGAAAGGAAAAGAATAAAAATGGATGTCAAGATATATGGGTAAAAGATATATTAATAATCTAGTTAAAAGATACCTGAGTTCTTAAAGAAAAAATAATGTAAATGTTTGATACATATATAAAAATAAGATCTATGACAAAAAGCCTAAATGAAATGATGAGGAAAATGGAAATATATTTTTTTCAGAAAATAAAAGGAAAGACCTCACCCTAAGAGTTAAGAAGAAAATTACAAGATACTTAAAAACAAATAAATCATTCTATAAAGATGAAAAAATAATGCCTGATGTGAAAAGTACAACATATCAATTTATCAGCAGATTATATAAATCAGGAAAACAAACTGGTGAATTTGAAAACACAGCAATGGAAACTATGCAAAAGAAAACTGAGAAGAAAGAGAACCAAAAAGAGAAGATGCAAAGAAAGAGAAGTGATGGAAAAGGAAGGAATAGGAAGAAAAGGGGAAAGAGAAAAGAAGGTACTGTAGAGAATATAATGTGTGTAAGTAAAATATATGACAACAATAGCATAAAGAATCAGAAGGGAAAAATAGCAGAATACTACTGTAATATTCTAATATTACATATGAAGTGGTATAATATCATTTGAGAGTAGACTCAGATAAGTTAAAAAAAATATCCTCCAAATTCTGAACTAATCACTAAAATAACAAAATGAAGAAATATAGCCAATCCTAAGCCAATGAGTTAGATAGTATAAAATAATTTTTAAAAGTACTCAATCCAAAAGATGGAAGACAAAGGAAAGAAGGATATCAAAATAAGGATGGAATTAATAGAAAACAAATAGCAAGACGATAAACTTAAACCTCACCATGTCAATAACTGTACAATAAGCAAACTGTTTATAAACACTAACATTAGAAGGCAAATATTACTGGGGCGCCTGAGTGGATCAGTTGGTTGAGTGTCCAGCTTCAGCTAAGGTCATGATCTCATGGTTTGTGAGCTCAAGCCCCGCGTCAGGCTCTGTACTGACAGCTTGGAGCCTGGAGCCTGCTTCGGATTCTGTCTCCTTCTCTCTCTGCCCCTCCCCACTTGTGCTCTGTCTCTCTGTCTCTCAAAAATAAATAAATGTAAAAAAATTTTTAAAAAAAGAAGGCAAATATTACAAAACTGAATTTAAAGAAAAAAGCAAGACCCAAAGATGTACTGCTTACATGAAACATATTTTAAATATAAAGAAACAAATAGGCTAAATATAGAAGGATAAATAAATATACATCATGCTAACACTAACCACAAGAAATCTGGAATGGCTATATTAATATCAGAAAAATTTGATTTCAGAGCAAAGAATAACACTAGGGATGAAGGATTTTCATAATAATAAGAGGATTAATTAATCAAGAAAACATAACATTTCTAAAGATTTATGCATCTAATAAGGGAATGTCAACATACATAAAGCAAAAATTGATAGAACTTGAAGAGAAATACATAAATCATAATTATACCAGATTAATTATAATCAGAGCAAAAATCTTCAGAACAGCAATCTAAAGCCATAATGATATCAATATAATCAGAAGCTGTTTCTTGGAGAAAAATCAAAATGATTGATAAACATCTACCTAAAATAATGACAAAAAAGAAAGTTTACAATTTAATAGTATCATTAGATGAAATGGAAAACCTCCCAAGAAGAGCAACTATATATTCAAGAGAAATATATAGACCTTTATCTATTAAAGAGATCAAATTTGTACTTAAAAAGCATCTCACAATGAAAATAAGATCAAAGAAGATCGAAATAAGTGTAATGAAATTTCATGTTCATGGAAATGAAGACTTAGTGTTGTCAAGATGTCAGTTCTTCCCTACTTGATCTACAGAATGAACTCAATCCCAATCAAAATCCCAGCAAGTTATTTTGTGGCTATCAACAAACTGATTCTAATGTTTATATGGAGAGTCAAAAGACCCAGAATAGCCAACACAATATTGAAGGGGAAGAACAAAATTGGAAGACTGACATGGCACTACCCAACTTCAAGGCTTACCCACATCGAGCTCTGCACTGAGCATAGAGCCTGCTTAAGAGTCTCCCTTTCTCCTGCTGCTCCTCTCCCATTCATATGAGCTCACACATTCTCTCTTTCTCTCTCTCTCAAAACAAACAAAAAAAAAATTAATAACTTCTATTCAAAAGACACTGTTAGGAGAATAAGGCTAGGAGAAAGTATTTGCAAATCATATAACTGATAATGGACTTGTATACAGAAATAAAGAATTTTTAAAACTCTGACAAGAAAATACAGTACCCAATAAGAAAATACAGTACCCAATAAATTTGGCAAAAGATGTGGACACTTCACTAAAAAAGATATGTAAATGGAAAATAAGCAAATGAAAATATGCTAAACATCATTAGACATTAGGAAAATATACATTAAAATCACAATGATACCACCACTACAAACCAATTAGAATATTAAAGACTAACCATACCAAGTGTTGCCAAGAATGTGGTGGGACTAGAAATCACACACACTGTTGATTACAATGTGAAATGATCAATCACTTTGAAAACCAGTCTGGCAGTTTCTTAAAAAGTTAAACACATACCTAGCATAATATTCACCCATTTCACTCTTAGGTATTTACCCAAAACAAAAAAAAAATCATATAACAATATAAAGATTTGTACATAAATGTTCATAGTGTGTTATTTAGGACAGCAAAAAATTAGTAACAACTCAAAGACCAAGACATGAATGGAATTTTAACTGTCACCACAAATTATAATGTGGATGAATTTCAAAATTACCTTGGTAAAAGAAGAAAAAAAAAAAGAGTACATACAATAAGATTCCATTTACATAAAACTACAGAATATACAATCTAATATATAGTGACAGAGGACAAAGAGGTAGTCACTTGGTGATGTGAAGAAAGGGGCCAGAAGTGAGAGGGGGATTACAAAGAGGCATGGGCAAATGCCTGGAGATGATGGGTACATTTACTATCCTGACTGTTGTGATGTTTGACAATGCGTAAGTAAATTCAGACTTATCAAATTATACATTTTAAGTAGGTGCTGTATATTGCATTATATTTTATGCAATTATATCTCAATAAACTCTTAAGAGAGATATTTCCCTCATCAATCTAAGAACATGTAATAGAAAAATTTTGAAAGAGCTTTCTTTCTTGATTACCTTCATCAAAAGTTAACAGCCCACAATTCTCTCCAAGTCATCCATCCTTTATCAAATTTCCTGAAACAAGTTGCAGTAAAACATTTAAAATGTTAAAATAAGGTTGAAGGTCCTGTGACTCATGATAATGGATATAATTCTCATGAAATCTTTCCAATACTGAATAATATGAATTAAACTGCTTCTCCATCTGAAATGATGTAACAGTTTCCAAAATATTCTTTAGTCTTTGATCATGTTGTCTCTCCAGCCTGGAATTCTTGCCCGACTGCTTCTGCTCCATCTAAATGCCAATCAGTCCTTCATAACATACCGCATCGCCTCTATTAAAGTGCTCCTTGATGAATATAATCTTTATTTCAGGAGTGGGCAAACTACAGTCCTACACGCTGCCTGTTTCTCTAAACAAAAGTTCTACTGAAATACAGCCATACCTATCTATTTAGGTGCCGTCTAGGTTTGTGAGTGATGCCATGGCAGAGTTGGGTAATTATGACAAAGTCGGTATGGTACAAAAAACCACATATGTACTATCTGGCCCTTTATAGATAAAGTTTTCCAATCTCAAAAAAATATTAAAAGGACAATTATAACTTTTAACCCCCATACTTCATATCTTAAGCATCGTTCATTATATTATTCATCTTTTCAACTTACATTTTATAATCCTTAAGGGCAAAGGCTCAACTTTATAAGCACTACACAGTGCTTTGTACTTATTCAGTACTTGATAAACATCTGTTAAATCAGATTAAAAACAATTTACGAGTGCAAAAGAGTTCAATTAATAGCAAATACTAATTAGGATGAGCTCTATAATTGTGGAATAATAAAAGTACACTGCTTTCATCAAGTTAGACTATGATACTGCAATAACCTTTGGGAAGTTAGTGCTAGAGCAGGCTTTAGAGGTCATCAGATCCAATCTACTCCTTTGTAGATAAAACATTGAGGGTCAGAGAGTTTAAATGATTAACCAATGATAAAATAAACGGTTAGTGTTAGAACGAATACTTAAAGTCATGCATGCTAGAGATAAAAGAACCAGATCCTTCAATGGGCAAGCTTCAAGACATATGCAAATCCCACAAATTTTATAACATGCAAAACTATGTATATGTACATGTAAACATGCTCTGGGGAGGAGTTTTATATTCTCATCAGAGTTAAAAAGGAGTTCATAATCCCAAATGATTAAGGAAAAACAAAACTGGGGAAAAGATACTTTTGGAGAATCACTGATTGTACCATCTTGTAAGCAGCAAAGCCATGACTAGCCCACAGGTCTAATTATCATCTCTATGTTTGTCATTCCATCCAAGAGAGCAGCATAAGTACATATTACAACAATGTAAAGAACCACTGTGAATAGCTCTTCAGGCAATCCAGGTATCCCTCTTTATTTTCCCCTAAGTATCCTTTAGTGTATAAGTATTTTTGCAGTACTAGTCAAACCAATCAAACCAAGATTATGGCGGGGGGGCAGGGGGGGAGGATAGTTAATGTTGGGGGAAATATGTAGATTTCCTATTTTAAGTAATATTCCAAGGAGGTTATGTAGTATGGGTAAAGAAAAATAATCAGATGTCAAATATTTTATTACTGATACTTCCCATTCTATTTTCTAGCTCTTTATCCACAGACACACAAAAAATTCTTCCAATAAAATGATACAATGAGACTGAGTAGAAAGTACAAGTACATAGTTTTACAAACTCAAACTTGCCTGTGCACACGTGCAGCAAGCCAACGTCTAAGTCATAGGTTCTGAAGCAAAGAAAGCATTATTATCAGATGGGCAACCCAACCCGAAGAAGAGGACAGTTCCCAAAGTTATGTTGCCCAGTTGAGTCTAGGGATAGCTTATATATGTTTGGGGAATGAAGTGAATATATGAAAGGCAGGTGATGGGTCTCTTGAAACCTTGGTAGAGGGTGGGGGAGAGCTTGAACCAATCTGGAGGTACACATTCTTCTGGATAATAATATACCATTTGGGACCTGGTATGATCAGATATGTCAGATAATTTCAAGACAAATGTTACCATCCAGTCACCATGAGGTTTCTATAATCAGTAAGTAAACAGGGAGTAGGGGTGAAAAAGGCAAAGTTAATGATTGATCATGCATGAGGTAAAAGGTGCATAAAAGAGGGATGCCTGGGTAGCTTAGTTGGTTGGGCATCTGACACTTGATTTCAGCTCAGGTCATGATCTCATGGCTCATGGGTTCAAGCCCCGTGTCAGGGTCTGGGCTGACAGTGAGGAGCTTGCTTGGAATTCTCTCTCTCTCTCTCTCTCTCATTGCCCTTCTCCTACTTGCCCTCTCTCTCAAAATAAATAAATAAACTTAAAAAAATAAAAGAAAGAAAAAAGGTGCATAAACATAATTAAGTAGGGAACAAAACATAATGTGGAGCTACGTTAATAATATAACTAATAAAACTATAGTGTTGCTTATTCTTGCAAGCGTCCCCACTCAAATACTCTGTATGAATTAAAGCTTCAATAGAGAATAATGGGTGACTCTTCCATGTAGTCTAAATCCTAATGTGCACTGTCTCTAAACAGTAGCATTACCATTGCCAAACATCAGACCACACATAAAATGGAACATGAAAACCCATGAAAAACATGGTACAAGGAAAGGAAGGAAGGAAGGAAGGAAGGAAGGAAGGAAGGAAGGAAGAAAAGGAGGGGCACCTGGATGGCTCAGTCAGTTAAGGGACCAACTTCAGCTTCATGATCTCAAGGTTCGTGAGTTCAAGTCCCACATCCCACATCGCACACTGGGCTCTCGGCGATAAGCCCAGAACTGGCTTCAGATCCTCTGTCTCCCTCTCTCTCTGCCCCTTCCTTGCTCATTCTCTCATGTTCTCTCTCTTTCTCTCTCTCTCCCTCCCCCAAAAATAAATAAAACATTTGAAGGAAAGGAAAGGAAGGAAAAGGAAAAGGAAAAGGAAAAGGAAAAGGAAAAGGAAAGGAAAAAGGGGCACTGGGTGGCTCAGTAGGTTAAGCGCCCAACTCTTGATTTCAGCTCAGTTCATGATCTCACAGTTCCTGAGATGGAGCCCTGTGTAGGGCTCTGTGCTGACAGTGGGTAGCCTGCTTGGGATTCTCTCTCTCTCTCTCTCTCTCTCTCTCTCTCTCTCTCTGCCCCTCCCCTGATCTCTGGCACCTGAACGTGCATGTTGTCTCAAAAAAAGAAAAAGAAAAAAGAAAAAAAGAAAACACTTAATTGAAAGTCTAGTGAAAGGAAATTACTAGAATAAGAATTGGTTAAGAAGGTTAAAAAAAGTAAAAACAAAAAATTTCATTTGAAGTACTCAAAAAGGCATAAAATACTTAGGACTATTTTCAGTAAGAAAGATCATAGAAACTTTACAGAGAAAACACTAAAATCTTATTAGAGAATATAAAGACATTCCAAAAATGAAAAGTTATTTAATGCTTTGAATAAGAATTCCTAATATTAAAAATATTGCCTCTCAATGTTACTACGTATATTTAATAAAATCCAAATTAGAATCCCAATTTTGTCCTTCAGTGGATAAGATTTTCCTAAATTTATATTGAAGAGTAGATGCCCAAAATTTGCAGAAAAAAAATGCTAGAAGGTACATGTACATATGAGAATTTGCCAAAAAAGCCTCTATTATCAAAACATGGGATTAACATAAAAACAAAGAGTAGAAGATAATATGATTATCAGATAGATAATCTCACAAATAATAATAGGCCAGTAAGGAGAAAAGAGTGCATAGCTTAATAAATGGTACTGGCAAAATTAAATATATATACCTGGAAGAAACTAAAATTAGTTGATTATTTTACAACATATCTTTAAAAATTTAGGATTAAAGACTTAAATATAAAATAATAAAACAACAAAAATCCGGTTAAAAATATAGCATATTATATGCATAATGTAGTTTTAGAAGACTTTCATGATCATAATAGAATATATTATAAAATTATAAAATATATTTGACTACACAAAGCTTTAAAACTTTCACATGGCAAAAGATATTTTGAACAAAATCAACAAACCATGTATTTGAAAATAGCATTAAAGAGGGCAATTAAACTCTATGGTATAAAATAGTCCTTAAAACTTGGGAAGGTTGATATAAACAACCCAATGGAAAAGTGGATAATCAAGTGGCAATTTCCATAAACAGAAGCTCAAACTCAGAGATTTGTAAATTAAGGTAACAATGAGCTATCAGTTCCTATTTATCAATCAGATTGGCAAATACTTAAAAGACAGATTACAGACATTATTGGCTATTATTAGAGAATAAATATATTCTCATACATTGCTGGGATAAGAGGTATAAAAGATCATATTTAAGACAAAAACTGGTATTTCTGTTTTTAAAAAAAGAATCTATAGTAAAAATATATGTATTAGTAACTACCCATGAATATTCCCACTGCATATCTTCTCCACTGATATGTAATACACATTTGTTAACATATTTTAATAAGGCTACAGATGAGTACTATATTTTTTGTGCAATTAGAGGGAAAAGTGATAGCCCAAATTACATCTGATTTCTAAAACTGACTAATTTTTTACCACAGTTTGAACAAGTGATATTATAAACATTATTTTTTCTGTATATACTATGGAGAGTTTAAATAGCAATCTGATTAGACTCTAGGTATTTGTGTAACTGCACAGTACATAAAATAGTACTGTTTTTCTAATGCTTAAATTCTCAGAAACATTGTTAGAGACTGTCACTAGGGGGAGGTCTTGTTTTCCAGAGTCTAAATTTAAATTACCATAAATCTTACAATTGCAGCACATGTCTATATATAAAAATATATCAGAAAACATAATGCAAAACACGAGACAATATTTCTCCTTTTAAATAAGTCATAAGCTTGTGAAAACACAACCGATCAATATTTGTAAAACATAATGTTAAAGGCAATTTAAAATTTTGCATCATAAATACATCACAAAATTTCCACCTGTAAAATGGAAAATAATAAATCATATTTTACTTTAAACAATCATTAATTGAAGTAAATGGGCATTTTTCTTTTCAGCTAAATGTAGTAACCACTCTTCATTAAACTCTTCCTACATAGATTATAGCTAATGACTTTTCTTCATTAATCTATGAAAACCCATTTCTTTTTTATCACCTTCACACTACAATTGTTCCTTATCAATTCCCATAGAGATACTCATGAGTAACAGTGAAAGAATAATACTTGTATACCTCCTCAGAACAACTATTCACCTATTCTATGACGTTTATAACCCAAGAATGTTAACTCTCTTCAGCTCACTGACTTTCCAGTTATAATCCTTCCCCAGAGGAAATCTATGTGGGGATAATTTTTGCTCTAGGGCCTTTGCAGATTGGTTCCTGATAATAAGAACTGAACAGCTAAACTACAGCATGCAAATTTTTGCTCTGGAAGCATGTTTTTTAATGCTGTAACTGTTATTATTTCAAAAACAAATTAAACAAGGGAGTTCTGTAGAAAGCCAATTAACCAATTTAAGCAGCAACTTAATGCAAATCACTGCCCCTTACTTACACCCAATATGGTGTTTTATGATTCTAAGATGTCAATCTCTGAGTGTACGTCTATAGCAAGTGACTGTTTAAAAGTGACTCAAGGTGCCTATACAAGCATTCCAATGGGATGCATTTGTTAAGTATGAGTTTTGATTTATTTTCACTTCCTACCTCTGCCATGTGGTTTTATTTCTTCAATTTTCTATTATAAATAAAACTGGAAAAGTGTGTGGGAAGAGCACAGGATCAGAATGAGATTCTAACCCAAGCTCTATATGGAAAAACTATATTTGGTCCAAACACCAGATATATGACAGAATGGCCATAAGGAAGACTATTTAATGAATTCAAGACTTTGTGCACATTTTGAAAAAAAAAAGTTGCATGCAAGTAATTTTGCTCTTTCATCTTCATAGAACTTTAGTCCTGATTATAAGCCATTAGGGGTCAATTTCAACAGGAAGTATTTGATTTTTTTAAAAATGTTTCTTCATTTTTTGAGAGTGGAGAGGACAGAGTATGAGGGTGGAGGAGCAGAGAGAGAGGGAGGCACAGAATCTGAAGCAGGCTCCAGGCTCCAAGCTGTCAGCGCAGAGCCTGATGTAGGGCCTGAACTCATGAACGGTGAGATCATGACCTGAGCCAAAGTCGGCCACTTAACCGACTGAGCCACCTAGGTGCCCCTTAACAGGAAGTATTTAGACAGACCTACCACAAAGGGACATCTGGTTCCCTGAGGCTTTCATTCCTCCCCTAAACTAGTACTTCAATGCCTCCTCAGTAATTCCCATTTAAAAATATTTAAGTTAGTTAAAGAAAAGTTCAATTGGGTATAGTTCATGAAATCACTTTAGTCAATACAAGTAATGGTTTATATCAATAAATCCATTTCTAAGCATTATTTTTAAATATATTTTTATTAAATACATATTTTAAATATATTATTATACATACTTAATTATTATTAAAAACTAACCTCTGTATTTCTCTAACGTACAATATGTGTAGTTTATGTCAAAGTTTACATGGCACACAAACATGTTTTAAGAAATCATACTCATTTTTGAGCATTTATATACCTAGGAACATTTTTTTTCATGTAAAATGGACCATGTGAATAAACTTTGAGAAAAATTAGGATATTATAATGTAACATTAGAGATCAAATTAACTATAAGACAGAAATAAAACTAAAGGAAAGAGAGGAAGACTAAAAATTGGAAGAACAAGATACCACAAGACAAATAAAAAGTATTACATGAAAATAGGAAAAACACATAACTGATCTCTATAAAGTTCTTGGGTATTGTGCTCATCTTCTGCATGCACTTCATTCTATCAGTAATAATTGTGTCAAAAAGACTCTCTCTTTTAGCCTTTGAATAACCACTAACAAATCACAAGGACAGATATTTAGTAAAATCTGCTTATATCTTAACACACTTGTATAGGGTCTTTGACAAGAAATAATGTTCTCATAAGGATTTGATTATTTCAGTAAGTATTATATCTGGAAAGAACAGTAACATTTTAATTGTATTTAAAGTGTAAACTTTGAATAAATAAATTGCATTATTATTTTGGTGTTAATTTGTAAGATCTGCCAACACAGTGTATGTTTTCCCTTGAGAACTAGAGATAGCTATTCTCTGGAATGGCATCTACCTCTGATGTCTCTTAACCACTGTTTCCTCTGCCCATCTCCTTGAATAAATTCCTCAATGACAGAGTCTCATTTTTTGTCTTAATATCCCTGCACCTAGCATAAAGTCTTATAACCTCTAGGGATTCATGAACTCTGTTTTTTGTATAAACAGATGAATGGCTGGGTTGATGGGACTCGCCTTACAAAAGAAAGAGAAGAAAGGAGGTAAAGCAATGTTCTGTCCCTAGACTGTGAATTCCTTGAGAAAGAGCTCTTTGTTATTTATGTTTATTATTTTAGCAGTTAGTATGGTATCTGGCACATATTAAATCTTCAAATAATGTTTGCAGAATGCAGAATGAATAAGCGCCTGATTTATGCTGGAATTTCACTGAGTATGTGATTCTTACAACAGTTTGTATTATTAATTAGAAATTTAGTCAATCCTTTCATAAATTACTCTTTTGGGGAGTGCCTGAGTGGCTCAGTCAGTTGGGCAGCCAACTACAGCTCAGGTCATGATCTCATGGTCTGGGAGTTCGAGCCCCGCGTCAGGCTCTGTCCTGAGCGCTCAGAGCCTAGAGCCTGCTTCCGATTCTGTGTCTCCCTCTCTCTCTGTCCCTTCCCTGCTTGCTCTCTCTCTCGCTCTCTCTCTCAAAAATAATAAACAATAAAAAAATTTACTCTTTTTGGTTCTAACTTTAGTCCCTGTAACTACCTTTTTTATGAGCCTAAAAGAAACTAATTTCACAAATTACATAGAGTATTATATTTATTATTTTTATGATCATCCCTTATATATCTTACTCAAGAATTTAATATTTCCTGTAAAATGTATTTTATATATGCTGCAACATCAATATTATCCACTTTGTTTTCTAATAGTACATTTTTCCCTTTTAATGATTTTATGTAAAAAAAATTTTAATCAAACCAGTCCATGTTTTCCTTAATGTCATGTTTCTTTGCTTTTAGACACTGAAATTCCTTTCCCTTCTGATATTTAATATTCAATTTTACTTTTTCTAATTCACCAGTGGCTTCCTTTTTTTTTAAATTTTACTACTATTCCAGGTAGAATTTATTATGCCATGACCTGTTAGGTGAGAATCTAATCATTTTCCTAATCCCTATGAAAAAGTCCAAACACCATGTATTACATATGATTTCTCTTCTCACAAATTTGAGCTCTTTGATCATATATTTATACATATAAGCAATTCTTATTCTAAGGCCAATGTCTGTATCAGACTGTGGTAAGCAACAGAGTGTAACTCATACCTATGTAACATCCTGTGTGTGCTACACCCAATACAATGGAATAAACTGCTAGGCACTTAAATAAACGCTTTCTATTAACAAAATTCTCAGGTATTTGACCTGCTCTGAGATCTAAATATGATAATGAAAATGCATATGTCATTCTCCCATAGTATACTAGAAGACCCTTTAAAGCAAAACACCTGTCTCCCTCATTTTCAGATCCCACATTCTTAGGATAGTGCCCAACAAAGAGACTCAACAAGCATTTGCTGAAGTGAGCCCAATTATGGCAAGACTGAAAAACAGTCCCATAAGAAAGATGATTTAAATGCAAAAGATGGGAGATTTTTTTTAAAGTAACTGGAAGAAGTTAAGCAGTGGCAGAATTTTACAAGAAACACAAAACTACAAAATACAGATTTCATCAAACTCACTATTCACACCAATAACTATGTAAAAATTATTGATTTTCAAATAACTCCCCTTTATAATATAGGTTAGATTAGATTGGTTCATACTTTCAGTGATGACAAAAATCACTCTGGCAAAATACACTTTAATTCTCGTTTTTTATTAACTAGTACATAATAATTCTTCAATCAAAAATCTCATTTCTAATACGACTTGAGAATGTTCCATTTATAAATGGAAACTTGTGACCCTAATTTTCAAAGTCTGAAGGCTCATGACTACATTCAGTGTTTTTAAAGGAATCTTAATTTCAACTTTGTTAATTAAAATTTGTGAATCAATGGCCTGAGGAAATTTTCACTAGGAATATGTTAAATTCAATAAGGCATTATTTAGACAACATATGTAATTTCCTTTAAGCTAAGTTGTGAAAGGATGAGATACTATTTTATACTGGCCTCAAAATGTGAATTTATCAGAAAAACATTCTCCAAAAAACATCTAATTAAATAGTGAATTCCAAAACAAATGGATATATTTTATCTTCCTTAGTCCAACATTGTTATTATTATCACATCCCTCCTCTCCACCCCACCCTACCCCAGAAAAACTTCTGCCAACTTTTATATATTCTCATGAGGTAAGGCTACTCTTAATTATGAACTTAATGTATCATGACTCTTAAATATGTCTAGGCACATTTTTGTCTTTTCAGTAAAAACAGGTTAGCAAGTAAACAGAGTAATCAGAAAAGGGAAAAGATCCAAGATCCAAGTCTCCCAACTTTGAAAGAGAATTCCATTGACATAGAAAATAAGGAAAGTTCACAGGAAGGAACCAAGTTTCATTAAGATTAGGGGACTCCTGTTATTAGCCAGAGTAGGAGGAAACATGAGGAGGCTGACACTCTGAAAAGTGAGTACAGAGATGAATGCTCCCCCATAGATGTGACTTAGTTAAGCAGAAAGTGGTATTTTCTTGAAGCAGATCATATCAGAATGCAAGAGAGGCTTTCAAAACTTAACAGTCCTATTGCTTCTAGGCATTCTGGCTGAGATCAGATGTAGTGGCAATCCTCAACCACTAACCAGTCTACTAATTCAAGCTGGCAGGTGTGGCAGGGTGGGGTGAACAGTAGGAGATCACTAACATTCACCAAGATAAGTATTATTAGCCCCATTCTGCATATTTGGAAATTTAGGTTTGACGTTCATAAGAAAGAAAAGAAAATCACATGGCTAACTGGAGGGGGTATCAGGGTTTGAACACAAATTTCTCTGATTCCAAAGATTATGTATGCTCTTTCCACTTTACCACATTCACAGGATTGTGTCAGAAGAAATCTTTAAAGTCCTAGGTAGAAAATTACAGGACATTGAAACTGAGGTGTTTTCATTTCTCCTACTCATGTAAAGTAGCGATATTGGAAAATAACCACAACTATGGAAAAGGAATAGCTTGTTGTATAGATGGCTCTATAAGGGCAACATCTGGTTCTGAACAGTACTTGGATTCACTGCACTGTGAGATGCAACTCATGTCTAGTGGAATAGACTGAAAATACATGGTTGGCAAAAACAATAATTCTGTCCTCAAGTTTAATGAAATGATGAATAAAGCACAGAGAGATCTGACATTTTAAAACAAAGAGAAACATTATAAATGGAATGTTATGATCCCTCCTTCTTTCCCTGATGCTCAACAAGTCTCCTCTATACACACTCACTCATACACACACACACACACACACACACACACACACACATACACACACACACACACACACACACACACACACACACACACACACACACACACACACACACACACACACACACACACACACACACACACACACACAAACACCGGTACTCTGAGGACAAGTCTTGTTTCCTGGGCCTTGTTTCTCAAGCACCAGGAACAATCCCATGTACTTAGCTGCTCAATAAATACTCGCTGAATGAATGGAAACAAATGATAGAGAAAGTGGAACTATTCAATTCCTATTAGTTCTATCAAGAATGATCTTCAAACCGAAAAAGGTATAATAAACATGGTTAGGAGCTAACTGAAAGCTAAGATAGATAGACAGCAAGAGTACCTGGCTGTCTTAAATGAATGATTTCAACTCTTCAGTCCCAGACAAATTCTAATTCAAAATTCTCTCATGAAGTATAGATATGACCACTGAGTGTGCCATAAAACTGAGACTGGAAAATAAATCCTGATTCTCAAAGAGTAAAGGATAGCAATTAGAGAGAATAGAAACAGTCATATAATCCCTAGCAAACTTCTAGAATACATCTTTTAAAAATAATTATTTAATAGATGATTTGTGAGCTCTTATGAAACACTTGATCATCAAGACCTATTGTGAGTTCATTAAGAATTCTTCATTAAGAAGATTTTAATAATCTTCTCTTAGAATTACTAACCTGGAAAATTAAAGACACACTAAAGCTATTAACAGTAATGTCAACACTCATTGAATACTGACTTTACTTAATATTTTAATTGAGTATTATCTCATTTAATCCTTATAATAACCCTATTAAAGAAAATATAATTACTGTATTTTAAAAATGAGGAAACTGAGTCATATAGAGATTAAAGCAACCTACTCAAGGTCATGGAGTTAATCACTTGTGGGCATTGGATTCAAACCCAGAACACTCTTCTTCCAAAGGCTTTGTTCTTATAATTGCTGTGTAGGGTGCCTCATATAAGATACCTAGGAAAAAATCTGATAAAGTCTCTCATGGAATTCGTGTGGAAATGAAAGCACATAGTGAGCTGGTTGATCTTTTAAGCAGGCAGCTTCAAAGCTGGCTGAACATTTGCCAAGATGGATGGTGACACAGAAAGAAATAAAAAGGAAAGAAAAGAAGGAAAGGGAAAAGAAGGAAAGTTTGTCCACTGATCAAATGTGATCAATCCTAATATATTGTACATCTTGGTCCACTGCACACGTGTGTGTGTGTGTGTGTGTGTGTGTGTGTGTATACACTTAATTAAGATATTTTCAATGGAACAATATTTACTCTTCTGTGTATAATGCAAAGCAATATTTTCCATTTTACATGGTTCTATTTCTTTTTTCTTTTGAATGCTAATTGTAACTCACTAAATTGACTTCATAGCTGACCACTGAGTAGCATCCTGCAGTTTAAAGAACACTATTCCAGAGAATCCCTGCAAGGATACACAATGAAGTATTAATAGAGGCTATGATGAGTGCCATTTGGAATTACCTTCTTGCTTTTCGAAATGTTTAAAAAAATTGTCTACGATGAACAAATGAGAATTATAAGAATAGTTTATATAAAAAATAAAAAGTACAGTAACTATAGAGACAATAATTAACAGCAGTTCATATGAAAAATATCTAGGTACTCTAATGGACTTCAAACTCAAAATGAGACAACAATGTGCCTTAAGTGCCAAAAGAACTTATGTATTCTTAGCATTAAAACACACACACACATCATCATCATCATCATCATCATCATCATCATCATCATCATCTAAAACAAGGCAGGTAAGAGCCCTACTATCCTTTGCATATTCAGATCCTATCTAGAAATTTGTGTTCGCTTCTGCATACCACATGTCCATTGAAGAATATCCACAGAAACAGAATAATAAAGTCTGGAAATTGTGTAATATGAAGAATAGTCAAAAGAACAAGGTTCTTTAATCTGATGTCTCTTTTCAAATATCTGAAGACCTTTTATTTAAATAACAGTCACAGATCAGAGTTAAGATCTAATAAACAGAAGTCATACAAGAGGTAAATATGGGTAGACTTTAGCCTCACATAAAAAGGAATTCTAACACTATTTAGCAAGAGAATCCACTGCCTCAAATCCGAACGATGGACACTGTTTACAAGATTCCCCACAACAATCTGACCCCTCATTTCATGAAATGAATTTGAATTTTTCAGTACCTTCAGACTAGTAATGTCCAGTTCCCAGATCTCTGTCCTGCCCTAGACAGATCTTTTCTCATTGTAGCAAAGTGAACAAAACTAATAGCTACCTTGGGAGGGTAAGCAAGTCCTATCAATGACAGTGTTCAGACACATGATAGATAACCAATTATTTGGGATACTGTATAAGAGAACTGCTGTGTCAGGAGAGTTAGACTAGCCAGTCAGTACTGTACTTTCCCAAAAGGAACACTGTAATTTTTATCTTAATGAAAAAAATCCCCTTTGCTATGACAAAATAGATGTAATTTCAGAAGAACAAAATTAGGATTCCTAAGAGGGAGTTTATAGTGTAATTCTTAAATAGAGATAGATTTTGGTTCTACCATATGCATTCTTCCTTCTGTGGGAGATATTTTATGTGCTTACAAGCTATCTGAATATGTATCAGTTTATTCCTTTCTTTTTACACAGGAGTCTTAGCACACATATTGTTTTACACCATTTTTTTCCCACATAATAAATCTTAGAGGATTTTTCATTTCAGTACCTAAACTGCATCAACATTTTATATAGCTACATAGTATTCCATTTTATAGAAGTGCATGTTCCTTTAACTAGTCCATAATGGACAGTGATTCAGAATGTTTCAAATCTTTGCTGTTACAATGTTATAACAACCTTATAAATAAATCATGCCACATGTATAAGTATACCTATAGAAATAGAAATGCTGTATTACAGGGGTATGTATTGTTAATTTTCATAAATACTAACAAATTGCTGTCCAAAAAAACCCTGACATTTTAGACCCCCACCAGCAATATATGAGGGCCCCTGAATTCCCTCAGCTTTAATAATGCAACAATTTTCTGTGTGTTTTACTGTGAAAAGTCTCATATTTGAAGATAGGATACATAAACCATAAAAAATGTTCTAATAGGTCTTGCACTCATTAAGCTAAGAGAGTGGACAATATATGAAAAGCACCATTGGGAATTATGACTTCACCAAAGTGCTGTGAAAAAAAATGAAGCAAATTATAGCAGTAACATTAACATAAAGCAGCAGTATATTTAACGATGGATACCCAGATGTCCTGTGTATGAAACCCAATTTACCTTAATAAAACCCCTCAAGGTTGCTATAAGGGAGTTGGTAGGGGGATGGGCTAAATGGGTGATAGGCCTTTGGAGGGCACTCGTTGGGATGAGCACTATGTGTTATATGTAAGTGATGAATCACTAAATTCTATTCCTGAAACAATTATTATACTATATGTTAACTAGCTTGGATTTAAATAAAATTTTTTAAAAAACCCTCAAACCCAAATTCTGTTATGGTTAATACTGAAGGTAAAGTCCTTACATGGGGTCACTTAGGCCCTTAAGCACAACTAAGATTCAATTTTCTCATTGGAAATCCTAATTATGTTTGACATACGATGCTGCAAGGTCACTGAAGACACATGGCAAAAAAACAGAAATACTCTATCCTTCCTCGATCCTTTCCTTAATAGCATAAATGAAACAGGACTACCAACCAGTATGATAAAATTTCAGTGCACCGTGGCAACCAGTAGTGGTCACTAAATCCATTTTTCCTTTGCTTCATAGTAACAGAGTTTTAGGTGAATGAGTGGCCCCCTATAGAGAGACGGCACTTCCCAGCTTTCCTTGCAGCCCCTGTGTAGCCATGTGACAATTTGGAATGGAATGTGAAAACTGGGGGCTACTTTCTTAAAGGAAATTGTTTTCCTTCTGCTCTTCTGCTCTTTCCCTCTTTCCTCAAACTAGAATACAGACATGGTAGTGATCCAGATTTAATCTTGCTGACAAGAACAATGTCCTACAAGACTGCAGAACAGTAACATGAAGTGAATTTGGGACTGCTAACTTTGTGAAGCCAACCACTTTGACAGTCTGGACTACCCTACCACTGTTACATGAAAGAGAAATAAGCTTCTATCTTATTTAAGCCAATGTAAATGCTGGGTCTCTTTGTTATAGTATCTTTGTCTCTACAAATATGCACATAAACACACACACAAACATGTGCATATATTCACACTTAAGATAGGACAGTGAGAGATTAAGGAAAACCTGAAGTAAAAATAAAAGGAAAAGGTGTTTGTTTAGGCATCAGAGTGTAAGAATACAACTAAGAAATAAAGATGATTACAGGGGCACCTGGGTGCCTCAGTTGGTTGAGCGTGTGACTCTTGATTTTGGCCCAGGTCATGATCTCATAATTCATGAGATCAAGCCCTGCATCGGGCTCTGTGCAGACAGCGCAGAGCCTGCTTGAGATTCTCTCATTCTCCCTCTCAGTCTCTCTCTCTCATCCCTCTCTCTGCCCCTCCTCCCCCACTCATGCATGCACACTCTCTCTCAAAATAAACTTAAAAAAGAAATAAGGATGATTACAAATTAATAAACAGGAAGAGAACATTAGAGAACTGACCAAAAAGAGGACTGATATCAGAAATATATTTTCTATGTTCAGAAAATCAATATAACATTGCAAAAGCATTAGAAGAAAAAAATGCATTGTAGTTCACAACACCTTGTTTTTTATTCAAATGATTACTCCTCACAGCAGAAAAGCACAGTAATTCAAATATAATTAACTGAATTTAGAAACATTTAAATTCATTTAAACTTCCAGTGGATTACGTAACAAATGTAATATCTTAGCTTGATTAAATAGTGACAAATAAAACTTTTATGAGAAAAGATGTTGAAATGCATTCAGTAATTACCGAATATATACTAGACAGAAACTGCTGGATATGGGGATATCAAGGTAAATAAAATAGTTTTTTTCAGAAAAGAGCAGCAAATTTCATTAATTGTGTTGATATATAAAGATAAATTTTTTCTGTTCAATTGTGTCAAAATTGCTTTCTTCAATATCAATTACTTGAACAGTTATTTTTTTTTAAGAACACATACACACAGAATATACATATATACTGAAACTCTTTAATACAGGATCCTTCAAGAAAAAGTCTTCATTGTATATAAAAATAAGTTTCAAGAAAAAGTTATTTTGAACTATAATGAAAATTCATACTACATATACTTTAAAACTATCAATAGCTTTCCATCATTAAGCACTGTTCTTAAAGATACCAAAGATTCTTAGGCCTTTTTATATAAACCAACTGCTCAATAAGGATTGTAAAATGCTTAAAATAACAGCATAGTCACTAAATTCTTTCCTTCTATTCTACATTATTTATTTGAACTATTAGAGAAAATATTGGCAAACAGTTTGAAATTTCATTTAACACCTGAAAAATGAATCATAATGGGATATCTTAAAATGTTATCTACTTGAAAATGACAAATACTTAGTTCAATTAAAAGTAATGTATATATTAAATATAACTTAACATTCACTTGGAATTTTGTCAACTGAATCATTGCTTTAAAGTCACTTTAATGCATCAAAATCCTGGAGAAACTATTATTTTAGACAAATTTTGCCACATGAAAACATCATTGTTACAATTTTATTCATTTTTAAAAGTTGTTGGAATCTTACAAACCACCCTACCACTGTTATGTGGAGGAGAAATAAGCTTTTATTTTTAAGACAATGTGAATAAACAGTTTATTGATGAAATGACATCCTCCCTCCTAAGAAGTACCAGAAATTACAATTAGTAAAGTAGAAAACTAAGATAAATTACTTACAAAAAGTGAGTCTGACAACTAACTTTAAAATGATCATTTTAGAGTTCAATTTATAAAGGTTTTATATGATAAAACCTATTACTGTTTAACTTATTTCTTAAAATAAAAAACCCTATGCAGAATCGTATTTGCTTATCTAACCCCCCTTCAACTTGACCCCTAGTCTTCCCTTCAAGCTTGGCTACAAAGGTCCTTCTCGTGTAGTTGATATTTTTCATTATTTTTTTATCCTTTTCTCTTAGTGTTCCAACATTCTTACTGTTCCCAGCGAATGGGAGGCTTTTTACATAGTAGGACAAAAGTATACACAGCAGAGATAGCTGAGAACCAGAAGCAGTCCTGCTGGTTCCTCCCCACAGGAGATAATGTGCTGTAATGCAGATTTTGCTCGACTCTCTGCAGGATCTCACAAAATCTGCAAATCCCTCCCAGCAGACCCAGCAACAAAACTATATTTTCCTGTCTCCTCTATACAATGGTTTGTTCTATGTAGCATTCTTTGAAAGAAGGTGATTCACTGAGCACAAGTTATCAGAGGCTGAGCAATTACTTTACTTTTAAACTCTGCATGTTCCCATGGCTAATTAAAGCCCAGAGATATATAGACTGTTCACAAGTAGCTTTGTAATGATAGGAGACAACACTGATAATGAAGCAAATAGGATTACTGAATGGCCATTTTTTTTAAGCTACACTCTAGTAGCACCTCTGCATTATAAACCAATTGGCCAGTTAAAAAGAAAATAAATAAACCCTTAATTTTTAAGATCTTTTCTATTCTAACTCTAATATGAACTGGGTTATTTTAGCTATCTTCACTGTGTGTTAATACCAGTTCTAAATGGGGCCTTTTGCCTTTTATTACTTTCACTTTAAGAATATACTGCTGGAGCTGCTATCTCTTAACTCAGAGATGCTTGTACTAACACCTTTTTACCAACACTGACTTAATTCTCTAAATTACCTCGGCTAGTCAATTTTGAATCCAGATTTATTTCTACTTTTCAGAGCACCAGGCATTTTGTACGCAGATACCTACAATATTGAAGATTTTTCCATTTCATCTTTAGCAACTCTTCATTAGTTTTCACAATACTTTCATATTTTTGTTCATAAAAAATCATTTTTAGAAGTCCATGATATCTTCAATAAATACGTTAAGTATTTTGAGAAGTGCTTGATTACTAAATTAACTTAAAAAAATCATAGGGAATTTTACTTCCAATTTCAATAGATTTGTGGAAAAAATGGTTATATATTCTGATTTGATTTCCATTTAGAAAGATAGTGGCCGCATTGTTTTATTCGATTATTCATTAAAGCTGTCTTTGCGTTGAGTTCTGGAGGATTTTGCAAAAGCCAAGGATACATGCTCTAATAATAACCTATCCATTATGGAAATAAAAAAGAAATATTTAAGAAGGAAATATTTTAAAACAAAAATCAGGGTTCTTTATGTGTAAGCTAATATTTTTTCTCATGCCTTCTAAGTAAAACAATGGTATTAAACAGAGTATTAAAATTAGAGATATTTTTGCAATAAAAACCTGATAAAGAACAAATCATATCTCGTTATATGACAAAATCTTAAAATAATCTAAGTATTCCACTTAAAATATACAATAAAATATACAATTTATTATTACCACCGCAAAATATTCTTTTAACAAGATGTGAAATTCATAGCATATAATGCCAGATAAGCTATTTATTCTTTAAAATAATTTTGCCATATAGATATTAGAAGACCAAGAAACTCACACATGCACACATATGTACAAAAACACTACGGTCTTAGAAGTTCTGCAAAATATATATAAGAACTGTAGTACAGCAGGCCAATGTTATCAAAGAACATCTTGTTAAACAAAAATCTAGACCTTGGTTTATTATTATATTTTGTGACTACTTCCAGAAACAATTTCAACATTTAATTAAATTTCATTTCACAAGCTTATTTTTAAAATAAATTACAATCAAGTCTGAGGAAAGGAATGTTGAGGGAAGTTTCCCAAGTAAACTTACATTATTTTGAATAGAAATGTACTTTTGCATAGAGTGGTAGTATTTTTTTTTTTCCAATATGAATGAAAAGATCTTAAACTAGGGAAAAAGCCACACAGCCTTACCAAGGAATCTAAAGACCAAGAATTTTGTTCAATAATCTTGTCCATAACACTATCTATCTCTTCCTACAAAATGACAAATTTTATTGAAAAGAATATAACTATTAAAGTCAGATATGCCCCTTACAGCCAACAGAATATTTATAATATAGTACTGACAAACTGTTGTTGTACTCTTGAAATCAATAAAAAGTAAATTATACATAAAAAATCAATACTTAATTCATGCAGCCATCAGTATTAATATTGGTGTAAAACACTTCATTTTACATACAACTGAGGTAAAATGCTTCATACTAGAAAAAAATTTAAACTGTACAGTGAATAAGTAGTACTTCATTCCTTATATTCTATTAAGCATCTTTGTATACATTCTCTCAAAGTATATTTATAGCTCTCACACTGCATAAGGACCTCCTATTGAGGTTCATGGTACCTTAAAGGAGCATATATAACTTTACTTACGTACAATCACAATACATCAATCACAGCTAAACTGAAGCTGTCATACCAGTAGCAGAAAACAGGGAGTTTTTCAGATTATAAAGAACAGGGAGGAAAAAATCCCAGGAATTAGCTAGCATGTAACTGGGGGGGAATGAAAGAAGGAAAGAAATATCTAATCTTAAGAAGAGTTTTATCAATAAGCTTACCCAATTCAAGATGAAAGCCTCAAAAAAAAAAAAAAAACTTGCATTAATTTAAAGATTTAATATTTATGCAAACAACTCAAATGTCGAACAACAGAGATATAAATTTATTATGGCCAAGCCAGATAATGTATCATTGGTTAATCAATAATTATATTTATAAGGTTTAAAATAATATTTGGAATACTATAGCTATATAATATACTCTCTATATATTATAATATACTCCCTCTATATAATATATATTGCGTTGAAAAAGCAAAATGTTAAAAAATTTCTGGTATGATCTCAAA
>NC_064810.1:89908975-89932899 GCF_023721935.1 Panthera uncia
CGTTGAAAAAGCAAAATGTTAAAAAATTTCTGGTATGATCTCAAAAATGTAAAGAAAAAATAAAATAGAAAAAAAATCAGAAGAAAAAAATGCTGAGATTTTTAAGAAAGTATCTCTGGGTAGTAACTAACAGGTGATTTTTTTTCTATATATATATATACATACACATATATATATACATACATATATATATATGTATGTATATATATATATATGTATGTATGTGTATATATATATATTTTTTTTTATTTCCAGGCTTTCAGAATTTTCTACAATAACTCTGTATTATTTTCATCATTAGAAATCATTAGAAAAAATATTTATATACATAGAATTTTTGTTTTCAAAAACAGTCTCTGAAAGTCAATTTGAAATCAATGTAATAAATCAGAGAAACACTCTGTTTTTAAACAGTTTTATAGTTGACCCTTGAACAACATGAAGGAGTTAGGGGTACTGACCACTGCATGGTCGAA
This sequence comes from Panthera uncia, assembly GCF_023721935.1. NCBI lineage: Eukaryota > Metazoa > Chordata > Mammalia > Carnivora > Felidae > Panthera > Panthera uncia. The sequence goes on from NC_064810.1 coordinate 89,909,452, forward strand.
TATCTTGAAAATCTACATATAACCTTTGACTCTCCAAAAACAACTACTAAAACAACTACTACTGTTGACCAGAAGCCTAACCTATACCATAAAACCGTTGAATAACACATATTTGTATATGTATATGTATTATATACTATATTCTTAAAATAAAGATAGCTAAAGAAAAAAAATGTCATTAATAATGAGAAAATACATTCACTGTACTATTAAAAAAAATATGTGCATAAGTGGACCTGTGCAATTCAAACCCATGTTGTCCAGAGTCAACTGTACTTTGCTTTCAGAAAATTACACAATAAGTAAACAAGTCTTAAATATATTATCTAGATCACTGAGATCTTTCTATTCAAACTTCAAGCAGGAATAAATACTAAATGTTTCCACTTATCTCACAGTTTTTATACATGAACATAAAAGCTAACCAAACACACTGATCTTGGAATTCTTTCTCTTCTTGATCCAAGAAGAAAACAGAGTTAGGGCTTATATGATACGAAAAAGGAAAAAAAAAAAAATAGTTCTGAGTATGCTTTATTCTATATGTTGATTCCAGATGACATGACTCTTAATATACTCTAATATATCCCTTTACCTATTGGGGATTATTTATAGTTGTTATTGGTGGAGGAGAAGGATTGTTTGGTGTTTTTTGTGGGTTGTTGGTTTTTTTGTTTGGTTGGGGTATTTTTTTGCTTTTTCATTTTGCTTTAGCAGCATGAATTTATGTTCCTATGAGATCTCTGTAAAGCAGTTTGTATTTTTAATCTTAGTAATGTTGCCAGTGTCCCATTAACATGTTAAGGCAACTTTCCAAAAAATTAAGTAATTTTTTCACATCACTTCATAATTACAGAGCACGTACAATATAACATGCAGGTGGGTTTTGAAAACATGAACAAAAGGCAAGATTGCTGTCATTAGGAAGTCTAATGCCACTTTGTAAAGCTTCAGTTGAATATCATTTCAAAGACTGTATCTAAGTGAAGAAACTATCTTTGAAGCTTACAATGGTACACTTCATTTGAGGATCCTAAAGTGCTTTAAAAGTCAGCATTTTTAATTCCCATTTTGAGGGTGAAGCACTCAGTGATTCTATAACTGGGCTAGCATTACAGAATGAATCCAGCAGACACCAAGAATTCCAAATAAGCATTCTTCCAATTCACTATCCGCTACATGTTCTTAGCATGCAAACCTCATTTAACACTGACACTGAGAAAGCCAACGAAGGAAATAGCCTTCATTTTCATTTTCCCCTCTTCCCCCACTATCCTCAAACTTAACCTATCATCGATTTTAAAACACACTGGTCTCTTAGCATCTCTCTCATCATAAGTATCCATCCTTCATATCATCCAGTTCTCACCTGGGCCTTTTCTCCCCAAACAGTACTACAGATTCTGGATGAGTGTCTCCTATATCTTTTGGGCTTCATGGACCCATAAAGTTTTTCGTTTTGTTTTGTTTTGTTAATTTTTTTTAATGTTTTTATTTATTTTTGAGACAGAGAGCATGAGCAGGGGAGAGGCAGAGAGAGAGGGAGACACAGAATCTGAAGCAGGCTCCAGGCTCCGAGCTGTCAGCACAGAGCCCGACGCGGGGCTCGAACTCACAGACTGTGAGATCATGACCTGAGCCGAAGTCGGACGCTCAGCTGACTGAGCCACCCAGGCAACCCCCCCATAAAGTTTTTTAAAAAGCCAAACAAAATAATATGAGAGTATTAATAGAGAGTTACCAACTTTTTATTTTGTCAATATTGTTACTCCCAAGAGTAGGATACAGTTACAAAATAAAAAAAACGGTGGAAAAACTTACTGAATAATTCTTATATAATTTCTCATTTTGTCAAAGAACAGTGGGAATTCCCTAAAAACCTTAGGAACCATTTCTCGGGACTATCCACCTTCCCTCCAACCCCTGCCCCACTCTCTTGCCCCTTCCCTCAGGTTTCCCTCTGCCCTGGAAGAATGCTGACTTGTTACTCTGATCTTTAGAGCCCCCAAAAACATAACAGAGACTTGAAAAGATATATTAACTAAATTAGGATCAATCCTGAGTAGCTCAGTAGCTCTACAAGAATAATGCAAAATAATGAATGAAAGTACATTGAGTGTATCTGCACATTCGAATGAAAAAACTGGGAAGGCCATTACTTATAATAAAGGTTTTTTAAAAAATTTTTTTAAACACTAATACATGGATTTGGACAGCAGCAGAGACCTGGACTGTAAGCCAGAACACCAATTTCTAGTCCCAACTTGTTCTCATTTGAATCAAACCTGTGTGAGTCTGAGCAGATCATTTAATACGTCTTTATAAAATGAAAAGGGCTAAACTAGAAGATCACTTACAGTAACTTATACTCTAACAATATAAGTATAATCTTCTCTAGAGAATAAAACAAATATAAAACTAGTATTGATTTTTTTAAGTAGGTTCCATGCTGGGCAAAGAGTCCAACCTGGGAACTTGAACTCATGACCCTGAAATCAAGTCAGACACTTAACTGAGCCAGCCAGGCACCCCAAGTGTTGATTTTTATCTCCCAACATTTGTGTTTATTAGTCTCATATAATTATTTATTTCAAAGAAGGATGTAATGTGGTTTTTAATGAACGATACATAAAATAAGGCTGTTATAACAAAAGTTGATGTTCTAAAAATATACTTTTTTCAAGTTTACCAATCTCAATTTCCACATTCACATGTTCAATATCAACAGAAGAAACAAAAAGTGGCTGAAAACAGACTAAGCATAATAAACTTTTGAAAAAGAAAATCCTAAAAAGGTTATAAGTACTGCTATCTAATAATATCAACATCAAACCATCATCTCTCCAAACTATGTAATAAAATCAGTATTTCAGATAAAACCATAGTTTTGTGAATTTTAAAAAAATAACAAGACGAAACACTATTTTACCTTTTAGAAATGATTTTCTCACTCCTCCAATTACAACACAAGCTCTGTGAAGGGCAAATCAGAATATTCTTCTTCGTTTTTCTCAGCAAAGAATAGCTCTCGATGTTTACTGAGTTTAGCTGAACTGAACTAATTCTAGGTGCAAATGGTTTTCACTTCTGTATTATCATTATAAAAATCCATGATTTCCTAGACCTGTTCATAAACCATGTTTCAGGTCATATATCCCAGGATTCATTTTGGGGAAAAAAATGGCCAAAATGATTTAATCTTTCCATATCTCTACTTTTCCCCATGACTCCCTACTTTGTAGTATAACTTGGTGACAGTAAGTGTCCCAAAAGGTGAACATGGGCTCAGGAGATGGCATTCCTGACACCCACATGTGACCCATTTATCATTTCAACTCCAACTCTGTTATTGACTCTCACTCATTCCTGTTAGCTCTACCTTGAACACCTTTTATACTCTCAAGCTTCCTGCTTCTTAATCACAAAGTTCTTATATTCTAAGTGTCTTTGAGAACTACTTAGAAACAGACTTCCCTTGTATGACGCTAGGAGTTTTCATCTTTCTCATTCCTGCCCTCTCATTCCTGCTTTCCCACTCACCCATCCCTCCAACACACACACACATACACACACACACACGCACATGCACACACACATGTGCACGCACACACACACACACGTGTGTTATTCTCCTTTGTAAGCTTGCCAAGGGGCAAAACCTGGTCCTATTGGCTATTCTCAGACACCTTCCTGCAAAGGAAACTTTCATTTCCTATCAATAAATCTACCTTTTCCTTTCAATATACCAACTTTGCTTAAGCAGCAAAAGTCAGTGAAATAACAAGATGAAGTTGTATTTTCAAACACCAACCCTATCTGATGTTAGCCTTAGGGATCCTCTGTGTACCTGGCAAGGCTAAGTATAGAGTACATGCACGAGATTATAATCTACTTGTGGAAGTACAGTATCTTCACATAGGGAGTAGGGGGGGTGGAATGCAGTAGAAGCTCTGGTTTGGCCTGCTATGTGTGCTATAGCACATTATAGAGCACTTAGCTTTTGTTATGAAGATAAACTCATTTAATAAGTTTAGTAAGCACACTCTGTGCGCTGTAATAAGGAGGCAAAGATTAAAAGACATCATTTCTGCCCATGTGGTAAATAGAACATCAGGGTAAAAGATGCACTAAAAACTGTTTTAATAAAGGCAGCCATATATACAAAAGGTCATAGGACCACAGTGGAGGGAACGTGATTGGCTCTGGGGATGGAGGTATAGCCATTTCCCAAAAGATATTTCAACTGGCTATTGCTGGATTTATAGGCATCTATCATTTAGAGAAAGGAGAAAAGCATTCCAGGCAAAGTATCCACACAAAACACAAGTGGGCACAAAACAATGCTAACACATCCCCTAAATTCACTGGACACGCCCCTTCCTTCAGCATCTTCAGGCCAGAGTGCCCTGTTTTCCCCACACATGTGTAAGAATGGGGTGGGGGTGGAGGAATTAAAATAAAAAACTATGTTTAGGATAAGGGACAGGGGATGAAAGTAGAATCTATAATGGAGGCCAGATTACAATGGGCTTTGTTCCTTGGGCTTAGTTTCATCCAAGGGCAGTGAAGAGATGTCAGAGACTTTTAACCAGAGGAGTGACAGTATTAGACAACTGGGTATCTGACAGCTGTTGATAGAAGGTGACTTGTAGAATCTCCCCAGTCTTTCACCCACAGAAAGCCCCCTCACTAACCTCAATAAAGACTTATCTTTGAGAAAGAAAGCCCCTTCCTTGGGGCTTGGCAAAGAATACAGAAAACGGTTTCAATCTAGACCATATCTGATCTCACCAGATCCTCTTCCCCAAGACTGCTGGAGGATGAGAAAATGGAGAAAAGGGAAAGAGGAAAAAAGGAGAACAAACATTAAGCATTAGGTACCAGGCAAGGCACTAGGTGCTTCACATACATTATTATCAGATTTAATTCAAAAAAACCTTCTGAGGTAGATAAAATCATTCCCATTTTAGAGAAGCCAACCAAGTTGCCAAGTATCACAGAGTAGTAGACTATGGAGGCGGAAAATAGGAATTAAACCCAAACTCAACTAACTCCAAAGATATTCATGTGTGTAAGGATAATGTAGTTTTCCCCCATGCCATCTTAATTTATTTTTACAATGAACATTGTCTAGTGGACTATTAGTATCACTTTATAAATAAAGAAATTAAAATTCTGAAAGGTGGTCATACATATAATAAGTGGGTTGAGGAGGAGATGAGGTATAAGAGAAAGACAAGGCAGATGTCCTAGAAGGGTGCATTAGCTGCATAAAAAAGCGAGCTACTGAAATACAGGTACCAAACTGACAAGACTCTTCCTCCATTATCCTTAGCACTGCACTAATGAACAATGTTTTTTTGGTTTCAATGCTATTTTTGTTTCTACATTAAAGTGAAGGAATAGTTATGCAGATAAGATATGTATTGTAAAAATGGGTAAAGATTTCTTTTTTGCTACCCCCCAAAAACATGTAAACCAAAAGGAAGACATGAGAAACAGCAATTCTTTAATCAGACACAGAGACTAGTATAATGGCAGTCCTTCTTTAGCAAACATTAATTTATAGGTTTTGTAACTACTTTGTCCTGAATACATTATGCTTTTTTTATCATAAAAATGCTTAGAGGAGTTCAAATTGGATAAATACTAAGAAAATATCTAGATTATAATACAAACACATCAAGCCTCTATTATGTAGCTTTCTGCTTGCTTTAGAATTAAATTGACTGATATGAAAAATCACACAATTAGATTTTTATATTTGATACTGAACAAAGAACAGCTGCTTTTTTATAGATATATACCAGGCTACAATGAAGTCAAGAGCAATTTTTCCATTCAAGGAAAGAACCGGTGATGATGAGTCACATGAATCTCACCAATGTCACTATCTCTAATATTGACAATAAATTAATCCCTCAGTACTAGCAGAATCCACACCAACATTCCCAAATTGAGGTTGATACAGAGGTTAGAGACAGATGGCAACATACCCTGTCATCCTTGGTAAAGATAAAAACCAAGCCACCTTTTCTTTCCATACATACATAGTATCAGGAGTTTTTTTACTAACTTAAGAAATTTTCAACATTTAATAACAAATAAAATAGGTTTTTCTTTTTACATTCTGAGTGAAATTAAAGATCTGAGGGAAAATTACATCATTTCAACTGGTGGAACACAGTAAAATATATTAGAAAGATGACCATGCTCACTGTCTGTCTTGCCCTATGTACCCAACTCAAAATTAGTAAAGGAAGTATAAATATATACATATATATATATATATATGAGTATATATGTTTATGTTTATGTTTTAACATTGGAAAATGGATAAAGAACATAATGAAGATGACAGTAACCTGAACTATTGTTTAAATATCACTACAATAGCAATATTATGACATACATTCAGATACCAGAGCAAAAACAGAGAAGAGAAACAGGAATTCTTTTCATTATTCTGATAAAAAGAATGGGGAAGAACTAATGAAAAAGCAGCTACTACTATGACAGTACAAAATTTCAATAGTATCTCCAAAACTCCAAAAAGTTTCTAATTTACTATCTGAAACCAGACAGAAGATAGCTTGTTTCATATACTGAAAAGCACAAACTGTCAAAAAAATGAAGCTAAAAATATTTTTAAAGTTATTAAGATATATGTAAACTGTACTTCAACAGTACATTTATATCATTCACATAATAATATGTGACACTAAAATCCCAGATCATGACTTCCTGGAAATACTTCTGAAGAATTTCTGAGACCCTAGTGATAGAGTAATTATCTTCACAGGATGTTGGTTAAACAAAGTAAGTGAATAACTTGATATGGTAGTTGTAAACATTAACACCTATAAAAATCAAACGTGGCACAATGTCACTTAATAGTGCTTTTGATAATGCTAAAATGTTATTTTCCTCCAACTCTGGGTTCCACAGGAAAATACAAGGCTGGTTCGGTACTTAAGACCTTCAGGAAGACCCTGTTTCTTGTATTCCCCTATTTTCACTTTTAAGTTTTGTCTGGGCAATTCCAGTACACAAATAAGGATTTGTCATAAAGATAGGCAGGCATCACAGGGTATCACCTCATCCCCATCTTCAGGCATATGAATGTCTAACCTTCCAAAACACAAGTTTTAGAAGACAAATTTGAGATTGAGCCTTAAAAAACTTTCACAAATGATTTTATCTCTATCTTTGTGACTATTTTAGCTGTTTAAAGCTCTCCTGAAGCATGATAATATTTCATCTTTCTCTTACATGGCCCCAAATATGAAATGATCTACCATGTACATAAAAATATCTTAAAAATTAGAAAGAAAGAAGTGAGTAATTCCTTAACTAAGTTAAATATCTCTGATTCTTTTAGTATCTACTTTTGCAGCATGCTTTAAGAGGGATCTTTGTGGTGATGGAATAATTTGATTATGGTGGTGAACTGCATGAATCTACACTTGAGATAAAATGACATAAAATTATACACACATATTGGGGCACCTGGGTAGTTCAGTCAGTTGAGCATCCAACTCTTGATTTTGGCTCAGTCATGATCTGAGGGTTGTGAGATCAACCCCTGCACCAGATTCCATGAGTGTGGACCCTGTTTAAGATTCTCTCTCCCTCTCCCCCTGCCTCTCTCCCCTGCTCACTTGCTCATTCTTTCTTCAAACAAACAAACAAATAAATACAATTTTTAAAAAACTAGACACACGTTTTACCAAAATCTATTTCCTGGTTTTAACTGTACTCGTTTTAATACATGTAAGATGTTATCAATAGGGGAAACCATGAAGAGAACATAGGACCACTCTGTACTATCTTTGCATGTTCCTATTTATCTACAGTTTAATGCATCTCACAGAAATCATAAGATCTCACTGCCAGAAGTATAGGAGAAAAGTAGAAAGAGTAAGAAGGAACATTATTCCTGCAAATCTAAGATATCAATGTGGGTAAACACCAGGAAAGCAAATAACAAAAGCAGGTATATAATGGCAATAATCTGAATATTTGACAGTATATAATAAGCTTAATGGGACTAAGCATGATGTGAATATAACAACCAAATTATCTATCTGTATGTCAACCTATATCCTTTTCTGGGGTCTGAAAATATATCCTACAGACCTACCATAAACAAGAAATTCTTTCAAAATCTTGAATTTTATTTTAAAATGCATGTATTTTACACTGATGTCATTTTCACATTCATTTATGTTTTTAAACATTTAATTTACCAGTTAAATTATTTACCAGAATTATTTTTTTTACCAGAAAATTAATAAAGGGAAACTTCATTTCAAATGGAGTCAGGGAGCCCTGAAGAGAAAGCTCTCATGCAAATCTTGCCATCAAAGCTTACTTCACATTCCTGGGCAGAAAGAAGTTCACTTTACTACCCCAGCAGGAAGAAAGAAGATTTCCACCTTGCCCAGCAACAGCCTAGCCAACGACAACCTGCCACAACTCAGCCAATGAGAAAACAATCGGCACCCTGAACTCTCACTTTCCTCCAACAGACTTTTGTTCAAAGCATTCCCTCCCCAACTTCCTCCATTTTCTCTATCAAATAACTATGGTTTGTCTATCGTTTGTCATCGCTTGTATGTCCCAAATTGTAATTCCTCTGTTATTCCCAAATAAATTCATTTTGCTGATAAAATAACTGGCTATTTTATTTTTAAGGTTAACACCAGTTTCCCCCCCCCCCAAAAACAAACGTTAGTAAATCTGGCATTCACAGAAGATGGACAAGCTTATCTGTAGCTTGGAACCCTCCAACATAACTCAGAGTACCCCAATTGGAGAATCATCGTTTTATTTTCCACTTACAAGGTGGTGATTCACAAATTGTTTTGCTGGCCTATTCTGAAATAGCCATTAGATCCTTGTTGACTAAGCTAACTTCAAGAAAATTCTTAGAAGAGGAATAACTGCTAGCAATGTATCATTTCAGCTATGACTTCCAAAAAGGCCTTATCCTAGGAACCATGTACCTGCCTCCTGTACACAGAGCCTCCCCAAGGAAACATCATCTATACACCGTCTCACTTCAACAAGAAGGAGTAATGCCTGAGGCATTTTCACAAACATATGTAAGAGTAGGCTTCCTGCATAAGTAGCTTAAAAATACCTGGTTCTTATTTTAAAGTTTTCTGGGAATTTAGCAAAATTAAATTTAGAGAAAAGGTCCAAAACTACAAGGCTCATTTAGTCGTTCCCAATCAGATTCACATCACTTGAGAAGGTCAGATAAAGGAAGCTTTCATCACCTCAATGTAATTAAAAATCTCAAGCTGACTTCTATGACCAGCATTTCAAAAAAGTGATACAATACACCAGAAGGTATTTACTTTGGTTTGAACACACTCTAAGAGTTCTGAAGTCTAGCAGGAAATAATGTTTCTGGTTTGGTAAAACAAACAAACAAAAACTGAATGGTCCCCTCTGGGAGCTAAGCTATAAGTGCTTCTTAAAACCAGGAGATACCCAAAAAGTTGTTAAATCACTGAGTAATGTGTTAAATTGAAAATTAAAACAAAACAAACAAACTACTACTTACATAGAGAGTACGATCTGTTTAAAAGTGTTTCTACTGTGTTTCTTCTCCAGTTTCTAATTGTAAAAAAAATAAACAGATCCAAAGTACATTTAAGAATGCATTATTTGAGGTTATTTTATCACCAATGATAACTGAACACAATGCACAGGAATAAGACAGCACAGCTCATACAGAGTTATAAATTTACCAATAAATAAGGCTGGACCAATGTAATAAATAAAGTCCTAAAACTGAAGAAGTTAATGAATAATTTTATATACTAACGTTGTAAAAAAGCAAAAAGCCATCTCTAATGTAGAAAACATTCATCGATGGTACTATATACAATGGAAAAGTCAAAAGTATAGACTTTTCATTATCTGTTTTTAAAGGATTCATAGCTCTTCTAAAATTTTGCACAACTGAACATCTAAAAATAAAATATCCATAATATATTCCTAAACAAACCACACTGTGGTAATTAATACTGAGAGCATAAATTCCATTATTAAAACTTAACTGTTTATACTTTGAAACCACACTTATAAACAAATAGGGAAAATCATGCTGAATTCAAAATACTAAGTTTCTATGAAGACAAATCACCTTTCTTATCTGAACCGCTCAGATCAAAATGTCAAAACAATTAAATTACAATTTTGTCTGACATCCAATATCCTATGCAACAGTGCAAAACAGACAAGCCTGATTTCAAGCATACCGTTTGCTTTTAAATGGCAAACAAATTGAGCAATGAATCAAATTTTGCAAAAGAAAACATGAGACAATATGCCAGATCACAGAGGTCAAGGTATTCATCAAGACTCACTTTCTATGTAACTATATGCTTTTGGCTCAGGGGGAGAAATTATCCATTCCTTCATACAAATACAAAAATAGACAAACATAGGACAGATACTTATCTGCCTATATATGACTATAAATCACATTTTTAAAAATCACATTGATTTTTTTAGCTATATGTGCATACTTATATGTATGTGTATTCATATCTGTATACATGTTTACACATGTGAGACCTTAAATTTTTGGCTTAACAAACCTAGTTCTTCCATGTTGCTATCTTATCTATTTCTCTAAATGTACCATGTAAAAAAATTATACCATCTTATTTTTTCAGCTGTAAAAAGGACTAAAATGATCTTGAGCTACCTGTTCATTTTTCAGTAAAACAAAACAAAACAAAACAAAACAAAACAAAACAAAACCTGAAGGCCAAAGAAGACATGGACACAAAAGCTATCCAGGGACAGACTGGTAAAAAAAAAATTAGATAATTTTTTGCCCAAACAATCATGTTATATACTAAAGGCACAGACTCCTAAAAACTGATTAGGTACTGTCAGATGAAACAATAATGGGCTCCTATTGTTATATTTTATATTTACTTACTTTTTAAAGGAAAGTGTTCTTTCAAAAATTCACTAAGCCCTCATGAGAAAATAAAATAATGACACACTAGAATATTCTACCCAGGCATATTTACATTTCATACCTTTTCAACTCTAATGTACATTCAGGATTAGTCAGCATCTTTAAGACTTTACATATAATCACAATATAGGACTACCTAAGTACAAATCATTGATTTATCAATTAATTTTCATTCTCTGGCTAAAATTCTTTTCATATATATTTTTCCTATGTATCTAAAAAGAATGCAGCATTATAGCTTAGGATAAGGATGCTGTAACAGAACTGCTTGTTCCACTACTTACTACTATGTAATCTTGGGCAAGTTACTTACCCATCCATGCTTCAGTTTCATTTTTGAACTAATAAGACCTGTCTAATGGGGTTTTGGTGAAAATTAAATGTGTTAGTACATACAAACCAAAACAACAGTGCTAGCTCTTAGTAAATGCTTAAAAAAATATTAGCAATTATTGCTAATTTCTGGTGGCCTAATAGATTAACTAACATATTGGAGCTAAAGGAATCTCAGAGACAACGTAGAATAGAGTTTGGCAGACATTATGTAAAGGACCAGAATAAATATTTCAGCCTTCTCCAGCTACACCATCTCTGTCTCGACTACCCAACACTACAGTCTATGACAAATGCAGATATTATGATCTATAATAAATACAGACAATAAACTGATGGATATAGTTATGTTCCAAAAAACTTTACTTACAAAAACAGGTGACAGACTGGAGTTTACAGCCCCCTGATATATACACACTCTACAAAAAAGTGAAGAATAGAGAGATCAAATGAGTAACAGAAATCTGCCCAGCAAGTCATTGGCAGGTACAGAACTAGAACCAACTAAAATTCAGTTCAACTGTCTTTTTACCTATCATATAGGAGAGGCTCCATGAAGTCTTCCTATTATCTACAAACAGAAGCAATCTCTCCATTTTCTACCCTCCCACAACAAGATCAACAGAAAATTGACAGATTTTAATTTTTTTTAAAGCTTATTCATTTCTCAGAGACAGAGCATGAGTGGGGGAGGGGCAGAGAGAGAGGGAGACACAGAATCTGAAACAGGCTCAGACTCTGAGCTGTTAGCACAGAGCCCGATGCGGGGCTTGAACTCATGGACCGCGAGATCATGACCCGAGCCGAAGTCTGACACTTAACCGACTAAGCCACCCAAGCACCCCAGAAAATTGACAGATTTTAAAGGGTGATAAATTCACTGGAGTTCATTATACTATTCTCCCTACTTTTGAGTGTCTGATAATTTCCATAATAAAAATTTTTTAAACTTCAAACATTTAGCAAGTCTCTCAGAATATTAGTGCACATTCTTTTGTTTTTGTCTCTAGTAGATATGGCAATTTGAAGGCAGGGATTATGTCATTTGCATCTTGGTATCACTATCTCCTGCCTCATACAGAATCCTATTTTATAATTAGAATTCAATAAGCAAATGGTCCCTAAATAACTAAAGGAGAGTCATCTCAAACAGATACTATTTCCAATTCCAACAATCCTCTCCAACTTGTCAAACTGCTCAATATCCATAAGTAAGGTTGTCAACATGCTATCTTTCCCTATACCCAATTGTTGCCAATCCAGTCTCATTTATATCATTTTCTTTTTTTTTCTTTTTTTTTTTTTTAACATTTATTTATTTTTGAGAGATAGTGTGAGCAGGGGAGGTGCAGAGAGAGAGGTAGACACTGAATCTGAAGCAGGCTCCAGGCTCTGAGCTGTCAGCACAGAGAGATCATGACCTGAGCTGAAGTCGGATGCTTAACCGACTAGGCCACCCAGGCGCCCCTCATTTATATCATTTCAAAATCTAACCTCAAATCTACTTCTAGCTAACATCTCTTTCTAGGTCTGATACCACCTATCCATAAGTGGATTCACCACCAGCAACAACACTGCTCTCCATCAGATTCCATTTGGTACTCAAAAACTAAACCATCTGTTTGATGTGATGATAATATTCTTAGAACTTTACTGTAGTTATCTAATAGCACTAGAGCTAAAATTCAATGTTTTTACCTTCCTCATCGTAGCCTTTCCCAGATTTCATGATATGATCTTGCTTACCTTATTTCTTCTTTCACATGTAGCTAAATTTTATTCTAGAATCTCAACTTTCTTTCCAAGTCTTCTCCCGAGCAGAACCCAAGGCTGAAATTCCCTCTTCTTTCCTCAATAAACACGTATTTCTTTGCTTCAAGAAATTTTCACAATCTCAAAGTATGTGCTCATCAAATATGCCATGAACCAAGAGGAAAAAAGATAATATTTCCTACAAATTTCTAATGTACCACAACTGCCACTCACCACAATGACAAAAGAGAAGAGATCCAAAGAGGACATCCACACACATTCCCACCTGCATCTGTGTCCACAGTTCTCCCTCACTTATTACTATAGATAAATAGTCCATCCTACTAATAGATAACCTCTCGACTGTTGCATCCTCTCCAACATAAGAACAATCCCTCTCTCTCCTTGCATCATCAATTTCCCAGGTCTTTGGGCTCTTTCTCATTAGTATAACAACATACCATTGTTTCACACATAATTAAAACTCTTTTTATATCATATAGCCCTCCAACAAATCCTCCATTTCTCTCCCTATCTTTTCAATAAAAATCTTCAAAGATTTTTGATGCATACCATCATGCTCTTCAATTTTCTCTTCTCTATCACGTTCCAAACTAGCTTTCACCATCCACCACTCCATGGAAAGTATCATCAAATCACCAATGATTTCCTTTGCTAAGTCAGTTGTTAATCTTCATCTTTAAAACAGGTGACCAGTCCCCTCCCTAATTCTTCAAACACTTCCTTCATTTGGCTTCCAGGAGCCCACACTCTCCAGCTCTTCCTATTACCAAGTATGCAGCTAGTTTTTAGAATCCTTTGATCATTCCTTCTCAATTCATAATGTGGGAGTGCCCCAATGCTGTCCTTGGTCCTCCTCAGTTTTCTAAGCCCACACATTTTTTTATGAATTTATCCAATCTCTTCACTTTTAAAATCAGTTATATGCTGAAGAATCATAAATTATCATTAGCCTGGCCTTCAGACTGCCTGCTTGACATCCCCACTTGGATATTTAACATGCATCCAACCCTTAACACGTTGAAACCCAAATTCTTAATCCTCACCATATCGTTCTCATGCTCTATTCCCATCTCAGTAAATGGAAATTCTATATTTTCAGTTGCTTAGGCAATTAAGTTCTCCTAAATTTCTTTTGCTTTCACACTCCATACCCAATCTGTCAGCAAATCCTGTGGATTGTACCATCAAAATACATCCAGAATCTGAACTTTTCACCACCTCCACTGTTACCATCCTGGTCTAACCTACTATCATCTGTCACATAGATTATTATAATAGCCTAACTGGCCCCCCCTGCTTCCGCCCTTGCCTTCCTTCAATCTGTTCTCATTATGCCACAGTAATGGTGTTAAATAGTTGTTAGTTCTGATGAAAACACTCCAAAGGCTTCCCATATCATTTCAAGTAAAATCTAGAGTCATTACAATAGCTTACTAGACCATTAGTACAATCTAGTCTCTCTTTCATTTAAGACCATATAGCCTATTTCCCTCCTTCCTCCACTCTACTGAACCCACACTGGCTTCTTTGTGGATCTCTGAACACACCATTTTGTTCTGTAGACCTAGAAAGCTCTTGCCCCAAATATCACATGGCTGACTCCTTCAACTACTCTAAGTCTAATGAAAGGTCACCTGCTCTGAAGGTCTTCCCTTACAATCCTTTTTTAAACTACTAAACACACACACACACACACACACACACACACACACACACACCCTTTCCCCACGGCAAGTACCATCACATATTTTTCTATGTATTGTATATACTGTCTCCCTCCACTAGAATGTATATTCCAAGAAGGCAGTATATTGCAGCGCCAAAAACAATGCTTGGCACACATCGGGCACTCGATAAATATTTGTTGACTAAATGAATAAGTATTCATGTCTCTATGTAAATCTGATAATGCTTTTGTAAGCAAATTGTAAGCAATTTTGTAACAAATTGATCATTTCATCCTTGTTAGTCCTATAACAAAAGTCCATAATACTCTTTGTATGGTACCAGGAATATATTAGATCACTCTTGTGAAGAGGAGTTACTTTCTTATTTCTCTGAAGTCTTGAAATCAGAGATTACTGCCAATTGAAACTACTGTTAAAGATATCCTCTTCCTATTGAGAATTCTTGAGGGATTTTAAAGAAATGGGGAAAATCCTACTCCAACATAAAACCCAATCCTTTCCTTACTCCTTTTTGACCATTCACCCAGAGCACTTTGTATCACTTTTGCAGTAGTGTTCACCATGGTCCCTTCTCCTGGATATGGAGTCTCTGCAGGACAAGAACTGAATCTTGTTTCTCTCTTAACCCGTCATCCAGTACCCATGACCGGCATTCAAAGAACTGTTACTGGATTGAACTCAATGGAGTGAATACCACAGAAACTTGTGACATAACTGCTTATAGTTGTCAAGATGTAGTCCATCAACAAGTAGCACCGTTATCTAGGTTTCTACGGTCGGTTTCTAACAAACCCACGTCTTCTGTTATGTCTAAGTGAGGACATTCATGCGCAGGTCCAGGATCTATTACTGCTCTCAGGATGCACAAGTCACAGGAAGCAAAGGGAGGATAGAAAAGTAAATGATACTGTACGTGTGCCTGTTATTCTAACAGTGAGGAACAAAAGAACACAGACACCAAAAGATGAGACACCCAACAAACGGGGTGATGGAAGGGGGAAAAGTACAGAATTCGGAAAACGAAGGGGTCAAGGGGGCTAGAGGATGGAGCTACGCAAGGAGACCGCAGGGCAAACGTGTACTAAGGCTGACGCTAAGGTAGAAGCCAGCGCAGGCGCTAATCACAGGCTGCTCTTTCAACACTTTCTCCTAAACTTCCTCGAGAAAGCGGTCCTGCGCGTCCTCCGGAGCGGCATTCCACACGCGGGGCGTCACTCGGGGCGAGCCATCCCCAAAACACCGGTCCGCAGCGCCGCTCGTCTTTACCTGCGTCCCGCTAGGGTGCCGCGTGGGACAGCCCAGCCGGCTTGCGTGCATGTGTGAACATGTCAGAAAAGGGCACTCGGGAGTTGCCAGGCTCCGCTCGTAGACAATCGGCTTCGAGAGGTGGGCGGGGGCCTCGAGGCGGGGATGGGGGCTCTATTCGCTGGGGGCCAGCGAATGGCGGGGGGACTGGCGGAGCCAGGTGCCCCACGCGCCGCCCCTCGGGGTTGCCCCCGCCCTGCCGCCGCCCGGGCGCCCCTCCGCCCGGATCCTGACGCCCGGTCGGCGTCCCGGGACCCACGCAGGGGTGCGGCCAGCGCCACAGCCGCGCCAGTCTGGGCGGGAGACAGGGCCGAAAGGCTCGGCCCAGACCGCGCCGCCTCAGAGCGCCTAGCTGGTTTTGGCAAAACTTTGAAAACAGAAAGACTTCGTTTACCTGAGCGGCGCGGGCGCGGGCTCGTCTGCGGTACGGCTGCCGAGCGCGGGCCGGGTTTTCAGCAGCCGTAAAGCGGGAGGAGAGCGCGCGAGCCGCGGCGCGAGCCCTCGCCCCCGAGCGGCGGCCCCGGCGCCTCCGCCGCGAGCGTCAGCCGCTTGGCAAGGAGCGGGCTGGGCTGAGTCATAATAAAAGACACGTTTGCCGAGCGAAGTGGGAAGAGGGGCCTCGAGGAGCCGTGTTAAATGGCAAGAGGTTCAAAAATAGGAAAGGAATTTTTTTTAAGGGGACAAAACTGAAAAGCTTGTCTCAAGGTGGGACAGATATGAGCTTCTTTTATAATTTGCAAATAGTTTACAAATACTCTTTGTGTCTAATAAAACTTTTTATTAAAGATTTTTTTTCTTTAAGTGCATTACCTGTGGAGCCAGTGAATGGGGTATAACGCTCAGCTTCACTTGCAGCTCTCAGACCTTGTGCAAGTTACTTGAATCCCTTGCCTTTGTTTCTCATCTGTCAAACAGGATAATAAAAGTGCCTCCCTCCGGACAGAAAATGCTTGGAGGGTACTTGGCATACTACCTGTACTAAACGTTAATTATTAGGATTTAAAAATAAAGTGGGGTTAAGTGAAGACGAGCCTAGATGAGCAGCTTTAAAAGGAAGGATTCAAAAATAAAGCAAGGACTTTTTGCAAGTGGGGTAAATTAGATAAATGCCTCAATGGAAGAAAATAAATTGGTGCCTGTAAAAAAATAAGTGAAGTCAATAGATGTAGCTGAGGTGGAAAAAGGAAAAGAAAAGGAAAAGGGCGGAGGGGGCAAGGAAAACTAGGTGCAGTGACCAGACATCTGAAGGAAGCTTCATGGGGAATGGAGGAGGAGTATATTTACTTGCTATTTAGAAAATCATGACAAACTCCCTCTGCTGAGGGAGATTTTTAAAAAATATTTAAACAGATAAACAACTGTCTCAAAATGAGCCCCAAATGAGGAGCCTTCGCTCCAATGAATGAGATTTGGCAGTTCTGCAAAATGAGGAAATTCTTCCTTGTGCTGCATCTTAGTGGGTTGAGTCATCAAACCCATAGCAAAACTTAGTGGGCTGGATTCCTGAAAGACATGCCAGATGGATGCATTCTGCTTAGTTTTAATAACTGTATGATGTTCCCTCTGTACTGTCAATTTTGGAAGAAAGGAATCTGAATAAAGATTTGAGAAGAGAACTTGAAAATAAAAGCTAAGCTAGTTATTTATTATATGAGTATCCATCCACAATGAGCATACAGTTAAAGACTGCAAAACAAGTAACCTTTTCTCCCAGTTCTGTTCTCCCTTCCCTTTGTTTCTGCTTTTAATGTATTTCTTTTTATCCACTTTTATTATATCATTTTTATACAATGAACCTACCCAGGGGAAACGTGGTTTTAATTAATACTAAGGCATGGAAGGAATTTTAGCTAGGCCTCTCTAAGTAGGGTCAAACTTTCTGAAAGAAAGGTTTTTCAGTTGAAGTTTTAATGAGAGCAAGGGTAAATTGGCAGATGTGAAATCAGAAGTTGTTCTAGACAAACAAGAAAATAGACTGAAAAAGAGAATGGAATAGAAATCAGAAAGAGTTCTATTCCCTAATTACTGGAAGCACGGAAGGCTAGAGGAAATTTTTCTCTATCAGATCAAGAAAAATGGGTATCTTGCTTTACCACCCAGCCTTTCGAATACAAACAAAAGAAAGAAAAGAGAGAGGAGGAGGGGAAAAAAAAAAAAAAAAAAAAACCTTTATCAGATTCTTGAAGTGAATTCCTAGGAGTTCTCCTGCCGGGTAAAAGATTTGGAGGTGCCTCTTTCAGGGAAAAACACCAGCAAAATATTTGAGGGGAGTAATTTTTGCAGAATTGGGGAAAACCCTAAGATAAGAATCCCACTCTCTTTGTTTCAGTTTTGCTAAGCCTTAAGGCTGAGGCCAACAGATTTTCATTAAACCTTTATTAATGAAACAAAGAGATGAAATCTTAAATGGTGTGAAGCCCTTAAACTAAAAGGAGCAAGAAAACAAAACCAAAGCCCAGAAAATAGACAAAGAGATTAGGAAGTTTTTTCTAAGGGGAACCTTTGAACTTTTGGCTGTCATGTGAATGCTTGTGACTTGCTTTAGGCAAATAGGACATACAAACTAAAGCTGAAACCAAAAAGATCTGGTCAGTTTAGATAAAAAAGCTTACCTTGCCTGAAATGTTTTGGTCTGAGAAGATAATTCCATTCATTTTAGGTAGAGACAAAAACTCACCACCTGGTTTTGTATGCCCATTAACACCTCAACCACCAGAATCTACTTGAATGCGTTTTTTAGTAGGACTCCTGGCACTTTGTGAACTAAACCTTGGCTCATGGGCTTTTGAGCATTTTGTGAATTTATCCAAAAGTATATTTTGACTAATAAGTGTTTGCTTTTAAAATTCTTATTCCATCATTATTAATGTTAATAATGTAAAGCAGAGTGACCTGCTTTTTAAGGTTTTTATAGATAGAATATAACAGGTTATAATTGTATCAATTGATGACATTACAATTTTCTTTGACACAACTGAATTAAACTTTCGTGTGCTAATATGATTTCTAATTAAGAAATTTCTTACTTCATATAAGATTATTATTGGAAGGGACTGATTGCATTGTGAAAGTCAACATTGTTCTAACTTAAAACTCCAGTGTAGTAAAGGTTTCATGCCACATTCCAAATACTGTTACGTTACCTGTTGCTAAATCACTGAGTAATAGGAGCAATAGTTAAACAGCCTCAACAAATTTAGTTTTGAAAACTAATTTCAGGAATGCTACTAACGACTATAGCAAAGCTGAAGTGAGATTCTCAAGCCAAAACTGAGTGTTAGCTGAGAACATTATGTTACAAGATTCCTAGCTAATCCGGCTCAACAAGGGAGGACAATCTTAAAGATACAGATCCTTGTCCTTCTCTGTCAACAGCAACAACACATATGTACTTATGAATCTATATGTACCAATGAAATGTTACGTATTTTAGAAGAGGTTTATTTGAAATTATTCATATCTATAGCACTGATCTTTTTTAGACATTTGAAGTGGGTTGAAGAATGATCACTTTATGGTTTTGGTTTTGGACAATGTCACAACTACAGATTCTCAGGTTAATTAAAATTTTCATTGGAAACATAAACAATTGTAGAAAATAAGCCCTTTCATACATTTCTGATTGGAGTATAAGTTATTATAACCCCCTACAGAGAGCAATTTAGTAACAAAATTAAAACACCAAAATTACACTCTCCTGGAACCAGCAAATTACTTTTGGGAATTGATTTCTGTAGAAATAACACATGTACAACATTATTCATTGTAACAACAAAAGTTTGGAAATAACCTAAAAGTCCATCTGTAGGAGACTAGTTACATTAATTATAGTACATTCATCCAATAGAATGTACTGTATGCAACTGTAGCTGTCAGGGAGGGGGGAGGAATTGAATGAACTTTTCTGTAAACAGTTTTGGGAAATGCAAGATATACAAAGTAGAAAAAAAAACAATGTGCAAAATATTGTACTTGCAAAGAAGAAATATGTTTATATTCATTTATACATTCATAAATTCTTGAGGGGAACATAAGAAACTAACAATAGTTACTCACAGTAAAGGAGCAGTCAAATGTATTCATTGGACTGAGAAACAGGTGCAAAAGAGACTTCGTTGCATTTTGTTGTTGTTGTTTTCCTTTCCGTATAAATATATTACCTATTTGAAAATTAATTTATTTTTTTAATTTTTTAAGTAACCTAACCTAGAGCTTGAAGTCATGACCCCAAGGTCAAGAGTTGCGTGCTCTTCTGACTGAGCCAGCCAAGTGCTCCTGAAAATTGATTTTTAGTTTTTTTTTAAGTTTATTCATTTATTTTGAGAGAGAGAGAGAGAGAGAGAGAGAGAACACCTGTGAGCACACGTGGGGAAGGAGCAGAGAGAGAGGGAGAGAGAGAGAATCCCAAGTAGGCCCTGCTGCCATCAGCACAGAGCCCGATGCTGGGCTCAAAGCCACGAAACCATGAGGTTATGCCCTGAGCTAAAGTCTGAGGCTTGACTAAGTCACCCAGGTGCCCCTGAAAATTAATTTTTAAAAAAGAAAACAAATACCAAATAGTATATGTTAGGTATAAAAAGATAAAGTTAGGAAACTTATTCTGTACTTGAATAATCTCCCTGTCATAACTCCAAAAGTCTTGAAGTTTACTATGAGAAGAATTCCTGAAAGCTAAACTATGAATTCTATCTATATCTGTTTTGACTATAAAGAACTATAGTATTTGAAAATAGTTGAAATTCATTTTCATTTGTCTCTAATGACTTTAAAGTTCCCAATAGTAGAGAAATTAATATATAAAATACAGTGTATTTTATGCTAATAAATTGTTCAGAGTTTCTACAACTCACTGGTTTTGCTGAAAATATGGTATAGTAGCAAATACTGATATTTAATTCTATAATGGCTTAAAGAAAATCATTGTTACATAAATACCTTTGAACCACATACTTTCTTTAATTGTTACCTATATAATGGTCCTGCTATTTCCAATGCTTTTGGGGAAGTTAATGGTCTCATTGTGAGGAACTTAATGACAATAAAGAAAAAAAGAAATTCTAATCACTCTGTTTACAGAGTGTTTTGATTTTCTACATTTATTTGTGTAGAAAAAGTTACTTAGGGGCGCCTGGGTGGCTCAGTCGGTTAAGCGTCCGACTTCAGCTCAGGTCACGATCTTGAGGTCCGTGAGTTCGAGCCCCGCATCAGGCTCTGGGCTGATGGCTCAGAGCCTGGAGCCTGCTTCCGATTCTGTGTCTCCCTCTCTCTCTGCCCCTCCCCCGTTCATGCTCTGTCTCTCTCTGTCTCAAAAATAAATAAACATTTAAAAAAAAATTAAAAAAAAAAAAGAAAAAGTTACTTAGCTGAGAAAGTGGTATCTAGGAGATGTTGAATATGTGTGTATGACTTCTTGAAAATTAAGCAGTGTGACAGAAACTGCCAATCTCACTAATATCTATACACTCCATACATTTTTCAGCCTCCCTTACAGTTATATTTATCATATGACTGAGTTCTGCCCAATGGAATGTGGACAGAAGTATGCCATGATCTCTTTAGTTGTTGTGCTGGGTGGTTGGAGAAGCTCCACCAAAGGACTTTAAGTACTCTATCCCTCAGTATCAAGTTAGGAAAAATAAACCACATTATTCAAAGATAGGAGGTTTAATATTAGGACAATCATTATACAGTGTGTAATCTGTGAAGCTGAAGAAGCAGAAAGGGAACATTCAGGTAACTCAGAAGTAATTGCAGGCAACAGCTACCGCTCTAGAGCTGGGTGTGGTAGAGCTTACAAAATAGGCTCCATGACTCCACCTCCTGGTATCCGTGCCCTATGCAATATCTTCCCTTTGAAAATGGGCTGGACTTAGTGACACTTACAGTGAAAAGGATAAAGCAGAAATAACGAGATGTCACTTCCAAGTTTAGGATATAAAGATACTATGGCTTCTCTCTTGGCATGCTTGCTTTCATTCTCTCTTGGATTACTCACCTGGGGAAAGCCAGCTGACAAGTCAGGAAGCAGTGCTTTGGAGATAAAAGAGATGAAAGTTCATGTGGCAAAGATGTGTAGCCTGCCAACAGCCATATAGGAGAGCTTGGAAACAGATTTCTCCTCCTCCCAGTTAAGCCTTCAGGTGAGACTACAGTGCCTGTCAGCAGTTTGAATGCAACCTCACGAGAGACTTAGATCCAGAGGCATCCATCTGTGTCCACATTGCTAATCCTCAGAAACTGTGAAATAATATAAGTTTGCTGTAAGGCACTAGTTTCCAGGTAATTTGTTATGTAGTAATAATGACAAATACAGTAGGGAATCAAAAGGGAAAAGATGAGTAACCAAAACCTAGGAACTCAGAGAGTGACCGTATGTAACTTGGCTCTCAGTCCTCTGAGGAGGATGTAGGTGGGATAGACCCCTTCCCAATTATAGGTAAAACACAGAGGCTGATGACACTCCACACAACAAGAAAATCTGAGAAAAAGTTTATTATTGACACAAAGACTCCTGGGAAAGAACAGCATTCACAAGTAGGTCCATGCTGACTTTAGTGAGACAGACAGAGTGGGTTGGACCCTCATAGTGGCTCCTATATTGGGACTAAAAGGTAAAAGTTTTTGTGCATGGGTTGGTGATTTGCAAGGTTCGAATTCCTCGCTGCTGCCAAAGAAGAGGCACAGTTGGGGTTTCTTGTTAGCTTGTTCAAAGGTGGGGCCAAATGGGAAAGAGACGGTGAGGCTTAAAAAAATGTCGGAAATCAAATATCAAAACATGAAATCAGACTCTTTATTACTAGGTGTCTCCCAGGTACTGATTGTAATTTGGGAGCACAGAGGAGGGATTCCAGGAGATGGTGCTCTGACCTCTTAACAAGACGCACAGCTGGCTGCAGCTGACACCTCTGAGAAAGCACAAGTCCAGGTTTGGGGGTAACAAAACATATTTGAAAAGGTGTCTGATTAGGGCTGCTCAAACCGTGCTGACAGGAAGAAAGAAAGTCTCTTCTCTTCTTTTCCACTTTCCAAAACTCCTTTAGTACTGCCTATTAGCAGAAATGAATTGGTGTCTCGGAAATGTAACCTATCCAGGGTACTTGGGTGGCTCAGTTGGTTAAGCATTTGATTTTTGTCTCAGGTCATGATCTACCACTTCGTGAGTTTGAGCCCCGCATCAGGCTCTCTGCTGTCAGCGCAGGGCCTGCGTTAGATCCCCTGCCTCCCTCTCTCTCTGTCCCTCCCTCACTCATTCTCTCCTTCTCTCAAAAAAACTAAATAAACAATAAAAAAGAAGAAGAAGAAGAAGAAGAAGAAGAAGAAGAAGAAGAAGAAGAAGAA